>NC_074682.1:5017240-5176429 GCF_029448725.1 Salvelinus fontinalis | reverse complement strand
TCTTGATTTTGTCCAAAGTAACGGTTAGCAAAATCAGGTAAATTGATAAACGCACACTTTCTTTAACCTCAATGTCAAGTTGTTTTGACATTGTTGTTTTTCACTGTATAGATTACACATTTTGGATGTTTTCAGTGTGTACTTAGAACACTTCCAGACAATGTTATTAACCAAACGCATTGACACATTTTCAAATACATTCAAATCCCTTTTAGGCCTGTCTGTTAAATGTAACAAAAACCAATGGACAGCTAACAATAACAGAAGATAAAAATAGCTAGCTAGGATGAAATGGAAGCCTAGCTATCGCCTATCTGTCTGGAAACAATTGTTGGGAAAATGACTTGTGTCACAAAGTAGATGTCCTAACAGACTTGCCAAAACTATAGTTTGTTAACAAGAAATTTGTGGAGTGGTTGAAAAACGAGTTTTAATGACTCCAACCTAAGTGTATGTACGCTTCCGACTTCAACTGTTTGTGTATCTGATAAGCACGTACTCACAATGTCTGGATGTCACATTTCTATCTTACAATCCGGGTGTGCTAGGTATATTGGATAGCATAGCTAGCTGTGAGTGCTAGTTAACTAGCTAGCTTAAAATGCGATTTTTCACGTGTGAAATTGCAAATGTCACATGTCTTTTGTAAGGGTTTCTCTCTCAATGTGCTCTCTTTATTTCTCTCTCTCTCTCTCCACCTCCACATTGGTTGCTCTATTTCTATATGAGCTGGGCAATGTTAACTCACTCAGCAACAAACAAATGATGAAATCATGTTTTTCCTTTCAAGATTTAGAAAGGGATCCCAAAACGACGGTCCAGAGTGAAATGACTCTGCTGTCTAAAGCTGTCATTGGAATGAAATGGTGAAAAACAGTGTAGTACAATCATTTCCGTTCGATATCCTGACTAACAGCTCAAATAGATATTCTTGTGTAGAACAGATTTCTTCGTTTGTATCGAGTAACCTCCGTTTCTGCATTCTCTTACGTTGAAGGGCCATGGTTCATGTTCTCTGTTCCTTCTCTGCACACCAGCCTATGGGCCCTGGAGACCATTTTCCTAGACCTGTGTTGTTAGTTATCAGCTAGCATGAAGTGGAGAACCTTTTCTAGTAATTAATGGCCACAATTATGCAATGGAGGCAATGGAGGAGGAGAAGAGGGGTCTAGGGGGCCTGCTCTCTACTCTGCAATGAATACCAGATGTCTCCCGGCCTGGCCCGGGTCTGGTCTCTCAAGAGTTCAATTGTTCTCAAACACTTACAGTGGGGTCAACCTGTATACCACGGCTGTTTCCCAAATGGAACCCTATTCTCTATAGTGCACCACATTTGACCAGAACTCCAATGGCCCTGGTCAAAGTAGTGCACTACATAGGGGATAGGAAGCCATTTGGGACACTACCCAAGCCCTCTGTAGCCCAGTCCACCCCCAGTCAATCTATCCCCCAGAGCCCTACGACAGTAAATAATAACCACCCCTTAATGGTTTACAAGTCTTTCAACAACCATAATACCCTCATGTTGAATTACCTCACAGAGATGTAGACGGACAGGCTTGGCTGAGCTGGCGCAGGAGGGTGAAATATGCGCCGGCATTGCGCCGCTTTGACAAAGTTTTTAGTTGAACTAAGGCCTTGAACAAATATTGAAGTAAAAAAAAATCTAAATGTCTCTCTCTCCAGTTTTCTCTCCACTTCCAATGGCACTTGTTTCAGTGCCGTGTGTCTGTCGGCGTGTGTTGTGGTGTAACCAACATCTTCACTTCAGAGTGTTCATTCATTCAGCTGAGCCAGCGGATTCAAACAGCAATGAATTTATCACCGTCTGTGGTTCTGGTGTAGTGCCTTACTGAAGGGGGGGGGGGGAGACGTGTTTAAGTGCGGGAATTTAAAGACTGTCAAGTTATTGAACTGCAGCCTATAGGAATGTGACGGCCCAAGTCAACCGTGATGCAATAACCGGAAGTCAAATCGTTGGCAGAACACATCAATGAATGCCACACAACAACCTCAATAGCAAAACGTGTCTTCAGTAAACAACAAATGCCTCTTCAGTAACGAACAAAAATACTAGGCATTAAACGAGACACGGCAGCTAGTTTTTTCTTTACTAAATTAGAGAGTGAGTCTGGCCTTTTGGGGACCGGGTCCTTTTTGACCACGCACCAAGCTGCGCAGGTCTCCTCACAGGGTATAAAATTCATCACCTGCATGTTGTGGTTGGCTGGAGACTGATGTGATGGGGAAGGATCAGTAGGTTCTCAATCAGAGGCAGCTGTCTATCGTTGTCTCTGATTGAGAACCATACTTAGGTAGCTTTTCCCCACCGATGCCTTGTGGGTAGTTATTTTCTGTGTAGTGTTTTCTGCACCTGACAGGACTGTTTCGTTTATCACTTTGTTGTTTTTGTTATAGTGTTCAGTATAATAAAAAATCATGAACACTTACCACGCTGCGCTTTGGTCCGATCCTCCCTCATGCAACGATGACTGTTACAGTTACTACTGGAGCAAGACCTTTTATCAGGCCTACAATCATCACTTGCTATTTTGTTTTACTAATTTGTGCTAAATCTCGTAGTAAGTCTCCAAACCTAACTATTTTTAGTTCTTTTGTTGTTTTATTTACAAAATATCTAAGATTTTTTTTTTTTTTTATGGAAACAAAATGTGTGGTAACATTGAAAAGGAATGGGGGGGAAATTGGAATTTCAGTTTCCTTCCTGAATTGCCTGAAGGGAAATGTAGTTTAGGAAGTTCAATCAGGAAGGCTGGTCTGAATGGCTCGCCCATTTTTTAAATGAGTAATCTCATATAATTCACATCGCTTCCTATCTCACTCATCGGCATAGAAAGTATTTACACCGAGCGTACAAAACATTAGTAACACCTACTCTTTCTATGACATAGACTGACCAGGTGAATCCGGGTGAAAGCTATGATCCCTTATTGATGTCACTTGTTAAATCCACGTCAATCAGTGTAGATGAAGGGGAGGAGACAGGTTGAATAAGGAGGTTTAAGCCTCGAGACAATTGAGACATGGATTGTGTACTGTATGTGTGCCATTCAGAGGGTGAATGGGCAAGACAGAAGATTTAAGTGCCTTTGAACGGGGTATTATAGTAGGTGCCAGGCGCACTGGTTTGAGTGTGTCAACAACTTCAACGCTGATGGGTTTTTCACGCTCAACAGTTTCCCGTGTGTATCAAGAATGGTCCACCACCCAAAGGACATCCAGCCAACTTGACACAACTGTGGGAAGCATTGGAGTCAACATAGGCCAGCATCCCTGTGGAACGCGTTCAACACCTTGTAGAGTCCATGCCATTGAGGCTGTTGTGAGGGCAAAAGGGGGTGCAACTCAATATTAGGGTTCGATGCCAGCTGCCCAGCATAGGGCAACCTGTTATCAGCATCTGGCTCCGAGGAGCATTCCTCAGAGACGAGGTCTACCGCAAACTATTTAATAATAGTCCATATTGTATTCGGTATCTGTTGTCATTCAGTTAACCCTGTACTCGATTGAAATGGAATTGACCCTGTCGTTCTGGTCTCCTCAGACCCTTAGTGTGATGACCTGTGGCTGCGCTCTGCTTGAAGACAATGGAACTGTCCTGCCTTCTGCAGCTGTTGTTACAACCTCCCTCCCAACCTGTCATCTTCTCCTCTCCTGGAGACTCCCCCGCTCTTTTCCTCCTCCTCTACTTCCTCTACCTCTCCAAGGGGACAGGAGGAGTGCACCTGCCAATTGGAGGAGCGGGGGAGTGTGAGAGAAAGAGAGAAAGTAAAAGAGGAAAGGAAGGAAGGAAGGATGAAAAGAAAGGAAACTGGTGGGGGGGAGAGAAAAGGAGAGGAGGAAATGATCCTCGTTAGTCAAATCAAATCAAACTTTATTTTTGATTTGTCACATGCGCCGTGTACAACCTTACTGTGAAATGCTTACTTACAAGCCCTTAACCAACAGTGTGTGTGTGTGAGCGTAGCCTGTGACAGTGTGTTGAAGCTCAGTTTGTGTGTGTGTGTGTGTGTGCGCGCTTGTGTGTGTGAAAAGGAAAGTGTGTGTATGTGTGTGAGAGGCTGTGAGATTGTGTTGTGGCCCTGTGATGCAGGTCTCTCTCTTAGTGTTGGCCTGTTGTGTAGATCCCGGACTCCTGCTGGGCGTTTACACCCTGCTCACCCTGCCTGCCTTTAATACAACAGGGTCAAAACAAGATCTCTACTACGCTCTACTGAGCTCGGCCCTGCTCGGCTTCTCATAGGCAAGTTCCCAAGTTCTTCTGGGTTCCCGTCTCTTTTCATGTCTTCTGTGCAATGCAAATATCTTCCCAGAGTAGGAGTTTGTACCAGTGTTGCTTGTCGAATAGTAGATTCAGGACGTTTTGACAGAAGAGTTCACTCTGAGAGATGTAGGAAGATTCTTATCAGTGTTGTATCTTGAGTCTATTGTTCTTTATAGATGATAAAGGTGTGTGTGTGTGTGTGTGTGTGTTGGGGATTTGCATGCTGATTCCCGTCACACCTGAACAAACACTGCGAGGCTACTTGAGACCCCCATGTATGGCCCGCCAGGTAACAGACCCATATTGACATTCTATCTTACAATCTCAGATGCTTCCTTCCCCACACGAGGGAAGCTCTGGCAGCTAGCCACTCGGTCTTGTGCTGTTGCAAACATGAACAGGGATGCAGCCTCTGCACTCCCTGAATTGACTGAATGGGAACATTGAATTGACCCAAACCCTGACCCACATGGGGCCGCAAGTGCTCTATAGCGGATGACAGTGCACTTGCCGGGGCAGGAACTGTGGGACTGCGGGCCGGGACCCCGGGTCCTGTTTCCCAGGGTGTTGATCAGAGCTGAGTGTTTCCCCAGCCCGAGTAGCAGGTGCAGTCCACTAGTCTAGTTCACTTGTCTTGTTTTGTCCACTTTGGATGGACAGTTGCTCCACTGTGGCACATTTATTATCATTTAGGGACCCTAATTATTTGGCACCACCTGCAAGAGTCCCTTTCCTTTTCACCAGGCCCTAATTTAGTGACAGAAAATCACCTGCTTTGGTTTGATTTGGTGAAAGTTAAGCTTTGACAAAGACCACACATGTTTTTTAAAAGAGCATCATGAAATTAAATTAATATATCATTGTTGCACGGGACTCACGTTGCTCCCGACTGGCGCAGCGGTCTAAGGCACTGCATCTCAGTGCTAGCGGCGTCACTACAGACACACTGGTTCATATCCAGGCTGGATCACAACCGGCCATGATTGGGAGACCGAAAGGGTCACAATTGGCCCAGCGTCGTCTGGGTTTGGCCGGTGTAGGCCGTTATTGTAAATAAGAATTTGTTCATAACTGACTTGCCTAGTTAAATAAAGGTTAAATAAAACAAAACAAAAAGGTGCGTTCATCTTTTGGTGTTGCTGTCATTTTCATTTGTTTCTAAGGCTCTTATATGGGATCAATATCATGCCAAATGTATTCACAAATGTAAATCACCAATCCACAAATGTAAATCACTTTCCACAAATGTAAATCACCAATCCACAAATGTAAATCACCAATCCACAAATGTGAATCACCAATCCACAAATGTAAATCACCAATCCACAAATGTAAATCACCAATCCACAAATGTAAATCACCAATCCACAAATGTGAATCACCAATCCACAAATGTAAATCACCAATCCACAAATGTAAATCACCAATCCACAAATGTGAATCACCAATCCACAAATGTGAATCACCAATCCACAAATGTAAATCACCAATCCACAAATGTAAATCACCAATCCACAAATGTAAATCACCAATCCACAAATGTAAATCACCAATCCACAAATGTAAATCACCAATCCACAAATGTAAATCACCAATCCACAAATGTAAATCACCAATCCACAAATGTAAATCACCAATCCACAAATGTAAATCACCAATCCACAAATGCAAATCACCAATCCACAAATGTAAATCACCAATCCACAAATGCAAATCACTATCCAAAAATGCAATCCACTATCCACAAACACCTTTTGATTTGTATTTGTACATCGATATATTGCATTATAATTTATTTATAACTGCAGATATGCAGGTCATTTCCAAAGGCCTTAAAGTAAAATGACTGCCATGAAGACAAATAGTTCTCACGCGTAGAAAGCGTTTTGTGGTCGTAGAAAAAAAGTTGATCCCAATGATGCTGTTGACCCGGATCACTGGTTGCTGCGGAAAAGGAGGAGGTCAAAGTGTAACCGGTGTGAAATTGATAGCTAGTTAGCGGTGCGCGCTAATTTTCAATCGGTTTCAATCGGTGACGTCACTCGCTCCGAGACCTTGAAGTAGCCTTGCTCTGCATTGGTCGCGGCGATGGGTAACGATGCTTCGAGGGTAACTATTGTTGATGTGTGCAGAGGGTCCCTGGTTCAAGCCCAGGTTGGGGCGAGGAGAGGGATGGAAGCAATACTGTTACAAAGTCTGATCCCATATCCTACTCTTCCCCTCTACCTTTTACATGCCTCTCCTGGGGAAACGGTTAGAGGCCTCAGGAATACTTATGTCTCCTTAATGCTCATCATCTGTGCAACATGAGACAGCGGATGGTTTATAATCACTTACAATGTATGACACAACCTTCACATTTAGTGGTGCTATCACACTGGCCAGCTAATTCAACTATTTGGGTGATGAACAGATGTACACCGCAATAGTGTTGCAAATATAGTGTAATCTAGGGATATGGTTTCGATTATTTACATTGGACATACTATGGTTACACATATGGTTAACATATTATGGTTACCGTACAATAATTTCTGCAGCCTCGAAAGGCAGGCATCAACGTGGTCGAACTAGAGGCCGCCATCAATTTATAGAAATCGCTTTCTATGGGTACAAACCTTTTTTGCTATGAATACAAATCGCTTTCAACGCGTGAGAACTTTTCTTCTACGCGTGAGAACTTTTTGTCTTTCTCTTGTCGTCAAATCCCTGCCAAATGTCAGGTGACCAAAGCGCTTCCAAATATGGAGTTGCAGGTTTTCCATATCTGTCATGTTTGCACATTTCTCTCTGATGTGCAAGTCTTTATGGCAGTCATTTTACTTAAGCCCTTGGAAATGACCTGCATATCAGCAGTTATTAAAAAAAATCTAATGCAATATGTACATTTACTAATACAAATCAAAAGGGGTTTGTTTCTAGATACCGATTTACATTTGTGGAACGCGATTTATATATGTGGATTGGTAATTTACATTTGTGGAAAGTGATTTACATTTGTGAAAAGTGATTTACACTTGTGGATTGCTGATTTACATTTGTGGATTGGTGGTTTACATTTGTGAATACATTTGGCATGATATTGATCCCATACTCTTCAGCTGAGTTAAGTCATCATATGGAGGAAATATCTCTCGTGTAAGCACATGCCCTCTCATGCAGTTAAAACGTATTTATCGATGGTTGTCTCTCACCGCGGCTGTAAAAGAGAGATCTGCTCAGCGCATGTGCCTGTGTGACTGGGTGTTGGGGGGGGGAAGGAGAGGGTTGAGGAAGGGGGAGGATGTTGTGTAATAAGAAGGATGTTTGTTCATTTCTGGAAGGAGATCTGAGGTCCAGATCCTCAGGGAGAGAGCTCAGCCGAGGCTAGGTCATCGTTAGGTACCGTAGTGTACTGGACTCCTCCTTGGGTTAAGGGGTCATGGACTCGATGTCCAGCTAAACCTAGGGTATGGAAAAAGTGTGTGTGTGTGTGGGGGGGGGGCGGGGGTCATTTACTACATTTCTACACAATTTAAATACTCTAAAATTATAATTGGAGAACAGCAAAAACGAACAAAAATGACGCCAGCCATTAATTATCACCTCAATATTACGTTTAAATGTCTGTGGAATGGCACATACAATGTCAACCATTAATCAACCTCATCATAAATGTACTAATTTACTTGTGGAGCGGCGCATACAGTGCACAGGAAATAGATGCACAATTCAAGCTGTCAAGTCACAAGGCCGACTTCAAATGCCGACATCCATAGGCGGCGTCAGTTTCAAGTTTGGGGAGAGAGAAAAAAATCACCATAAAATTGCACCTTTAAAATAAAGGATTGTATCTGTCATCACATTTGCAGACTAATGTAAGTTAAGCTACTATTCCTGTGATGAGTAGATTGCATCGTCATAATTTAGGCTAATAATATAACTCAATCACTGTTATAACTCAATCATCCATACATTCTTATTCTATTCCTTTACTTAGATGTGTGTGATTTAGGTTTTTGTTGTGGAATTGTTAGATATTATTTGTTAGATACTAGAGGTCGACCGATTATGATTTTTCAAGCCCGATACCGATGCCGATTATTGGAGGACCAAAAAAAGCCAATACAAATGAATCGTCCGATTTTATTTATTTATTTGTAATATTGACAATTACAACAATACTGAATGAACACTTTTATTTTAACTTAATATAATACATCAATAAAATCAATTTAGCCTCAAATAAATAATGAAACATGTTCAATTTGGTTTAAATAATGCAAAAACAGTGTTGGAGAAGAAAGTTAAAGTGCAATATGTGCCATGTAAAAAAGCTAACGTTTAAGTTCCTGGCTCAGAACATGAGAACATATGAAAGCTGGTGGTTCCTTTTAACATGAGTCTTCAATATTCCCAGGTAAGAAGGTTTAGGTTGTAGTTATTATAGGAATTATAGGACTATTTCTCTCTATACCATTTGTATTTCATATACCTTTGACTATTGGATGTTCTTATAGGCACTTTAGTATTGCCAGTGCAACAGTATAGCTTCCGTCACTCTCCTCGCCCCTACCTGGACTCGAACCAGGAACACATTGACAACAGCCACCCTCAAAGCATCGTTACCCATCGCTCCACAAAAGCCGCGGCCCTTGCAGAGCAAGGGGAACAACCACTCCAAGTCTCAGAGCGAGTGACGTCACCGATTGAATGCTATTAGCGTGCACCCCGCTAACTAGCTAGCCATTTCACATCGGTTACACCAGCCTAGTCTCGGGAGTTGATAGGATTGAAGTCATAAACAGCTCAATGCTTGAAGCACAGCGAAGTACTGACGGCAAACGCACGAAAGAGCCTGCTGCTGCCTACCACCGCTCAGTCAGACTGCTCTATCAAATATCAAATCATAGACTTAGTTATAACATAATAACACATAGAAATACGAGGCTTAGGTCATTGATATGGTCAAATCCGGAAACGATAATTTCGAAAACAAAACATTTATTCTTTCAGTGAAATATGGAACCGTTCCGTATTTTATCTAACGGGTTGCATTCATAAGTCTAAATATTCCTGTTACATTGCACTACCTTCAATGTTAGGTCATAATTACGTAAAATTCTGGGAAATTAGTTCGCAACGAGCCAGGCGGCCCAAACTGTTGCATATACTCTGACTCTGCGCGTGCAATGAACGCAAGAGAAGTGAGACATTTTCTCTAGTTTATTATTGCCTGCTAACCTGGATTTCTTTTAACTAAATATGCAGGTTTAAAAAAATATACTTCTGTGTATTGATTGTAAGAAAGGCATTGATGTTTATGGTTAAGTACATTCGTGCAACGATTGTGCTTTTTTCGCAAATGTGCTTTTGTTAAATCATCCCCCGTTTGGCGAAGTTGGCTGTCTTTGTTAGGAACAAATTGTCTTCATACAGTTCACAACGAGCCAGGCGGCCCAAACTGCTGCATATACCCTGACTCTGTTGCACAGAACGCAAGAGAAGTGACACAATTTCCCTAGTTAAAAGAAATTCATGTTAGCAGGCAGTATTAACTAAATATACAGGTTTATGGCGTTGATGTTCATGGTTAGGTACACATTGGTGCAGCGACAGTGCTTTTTTCGCGAATGCGCTTGTTAAATCACCCTTTTGGTGAAGTAGCCCGATTCAATGATAAATGAACAGGCACCGCATCGATTATATGAAACGCAGGACAAACTAGTAATATCATCAACCATGTGAACTAGTGAATATGTTAAGATTGATTGTTTTTTATAAGATACGTTTAATGCTAGCTAGCACCTTACCTTGGCTCCTTGCTGCACTCGCATAACAGGTCGTCAGCCTGCCACGCAGTCTCCTCGTGCAGTCTCCTCAATGTAATCGGCCATGATCGGTGTCCAAAAATGCCGATTACCGATTGTTATGAAAACTTGAAATCGGCCCTAATTAAATCGTCCATTCCGATTAATCGATCGACCTCTATTAGATACTGCCGCACTGTCGGAACTAGAAGCACAAGCATTTCGCTACACTCACAATAACATCTGCTAACCATGTGTTTGTGACCAATACAATTTGATTTGATTTGAGCAGAACAGACAGTTCTGAACATAGCATGCCTGAGCGCGTAGTGACATAGAGTGGGCCTAATCAGAGACATTTCTTCTCCTTTCTTTGTACGGGAAAGGTGTGGCCTTTCCTCCATTTCTACTACACAGAAATTAGAAGCCTGCTCTGCTGACACTAACGAACAGATCAGTAGAAACCACCTTGTCTTGAATGCAACCATCTAATCTAGGCCTACGAAAAGGGGGAACACAAATTGTAAAATATGACATCCATCTAGCCTGGAGGAGGAAATTATTGTTGGCCCAAAAAACTTCCCAGTGGTACTGTTCCAATGATAAAGACAGTGAATATGCTTGCACTATGGCTGATGCTCTTCGTTGGTGGCGATAAGATAGGCTACTGTTCGCTCAATTGGGAGTTGAGAATTTGGATAACTAGAGACAGATTCAAGTATTTTCTTTGTCTTCTCGGTAACAGGGGGTCCTTACTACAGTTTAAATGCATATGTAATTACACTGTAACAAGTATTGTAATTATGAGATGGGCTCACCAAAAAAAACTTCCAAAAGGACTGATTCGAGGTAGAAGGAGTTGGAGCACTTGACAAAAAAAGCAGAGATTGATTTATTTTAGCTCACTTTAATCCATTGTACCTTTTAGAAGTATTTTTGGTAAGTTCTTCTCATGATTTTTGTCATTGTTGTTGAGCACCTCTCCTTTGTTTGCTGTTGTGCGAAGGCCCACCCGAACAAGTATTGTAATTCATTGTAATAATGAATTGTTTAGCTGTACTAACAACATGTAACTGGTGGTAATTGCAGTCTGTAATTACAAAGGTGTAACGACAAATGCTTGTTACCGCGCTTGTTACAAATGTGTCCGATAGCATCCGACTGCACTATTTTTTCAGCCTGCATAACCCACATAAGTGTTAGCCAATTGAAAACCGAACACCTCATTGACACAGCTCTGCAATAAAAGGACTCTGGAGACTGATGCCCACCCCCAGGTCAAGCTTTCATTTGAAATGCATGGCAGCATATGGCAAAAAAACAGTGCATTTGACCTGAATAGCAACAGTAGCTAAGGAGGGTGGGGCTTAACAATGGGTGATTTACCTTATTATTGATCAATCAACCATTTGTAACAGTACTAAACAGTCACAGTTAAAACTGTGAGAAAGTCATTCGGTGTCAAGTCAGCCAAATTGTGAGCCTATAAAAGGTCCAATGCAGCAGTTTTATCTGAATATCAAATCATTTCTGGGTAACAATTACGAAGCTTACTGTGATTGTTTTCAATTGAAATGGTCAAACAGAAACTAGCTTCTTGGTAAATAGAAATTTCTCAAGCAAGAATTTAGCTCGGACTGTCAGGAAGTGGTTTGAGTGGGGAGGGGAAAACTGTAAACTAGCTGTTATTGGCAAAGACGTTTGGAAACTCTCTTTCTTCTTGGTTTATTAATTAATATACCGCAGGGTGATGTCACCAGGCAGGCCAAAACTCAATTCCAACAAAACAGGCTGTATTTTCAAATAGCTCTTACAGTAAAAGGGCATTATAATAATTTTCACAATTTCACAGTATTATTTCAACTAAGTGTGGACATATATATAAAACACAGGAAAATCTCAGTTTTGAGTGCGCTGGGTCTTTAATGTTGTTCAAGGCTGGAGTGTGTTCTTGTTAACTCATGCATAAAAGTACTGAGAAGGAGTGTGTGTGCGTGCTTGTGTGTGTACTGACTGTGTGTGTCCTTTTGAAATATGCTCGCCAGTCCAAATGACATGTGTTTACAGAATAACTATGTACTTTTCCATCAGTGAAAGCAAGCAGTTTATCCAATGGTCAAAGAAACTACATGAGGGTATACTAAGTGAAATGACACACACACACACATAAATCTCCAGTCAAGGCCTCGGATCAGATAAAGCATAAATCTGCCTCTTATTTGTTCCGTGCCAGTATCCCAATGTTTGTTTTGAACAGCAGGATCATATATATATATATATATATATATATATATATATATATATATATATATATATATATATATATATATATATATATATATATATCTCTCTCTCTCTCTCTCTCTCTCTCTCTCTCTCTCTCTCTCTCTCTCTCTCTCTCTCTCTCTCTCTCTCTCTCTCTCTCAGAATATTGACTGTTAAAAATAGGGCTGTCAAACGGGAAAAAATTGAATCGAGTTAATTGCAGGAATTTGCAAAATTCTGAATTTGATCAAATTGAGCTCTATTTTAAGATTCTTCACCATGAAAGGCCAAAACACCTTCACTTCAAAACAGGCTGAAATTTCAGGCAGTCTTTTCAAACAGTTCTTACACTAAAAGGGCATTATCATAATTTTCACAATTTCCCAGTATTATTCCAACCTCGTAGGGTGGATGTAATGTGTCTGTGTGTAGCTGGTGAGATGAGTCAGGCGCAAGACAGCAGATATGAATAATGAAAGCAATTTTACTCAATAATATAACAATACACGTCGAATAATTACAAGGCCACAAATACGGACCGCAATACAATAAACAATTACTCACAAACAAACATGGGGGAACAGAGGGTTAAATAATGAACAAGTAATTGGGGAATTGAAACCAGGTGTGTAAGACAAAGACAAAACAAATGGAAAATGAAAAGTGGATCGGCGATGGCTAGAAGACCAGTGACGTCGACCGCCGAACGCCGCCCGAACAAGGAGAGGAACTGACTTCGGCGGAAGTCGTGACAGTGGAAATATATATAAAACATAGGTAAATCACGTTTTTGACTGCACTGAGCCTTTAAACTTGGTTGAATAATGGTTTATAAATGCACTTAAAATGGTTATAAGACAACCTCTTATTTCATCACGTAACCTTGCATGGGTTTCGCGGTTGAAGAACATTCTTACTTTTCGATGGGATGCATTGGTGCATTTATTTATCTCAGGAATTAAGATCTGCCAATTTGCGCAACATGCTCGAAATAACAACAACCTTGAACGTGCCCATTATTTTCACACTGACATCCTAGTGACAGCAATAGCGATGTGTGGGTAAAATCACTAGGGAAGCCAATTACGTTCTTTGCTCCATAACCTGTTAGTTCAAATGCCTTGCCACCGTTATATATAGGCCTAAAGCTGAGACAATAAGATGACACAGAGTCAGAATAAATTCAACCACACTTTTGTTACATCACAAAACTGGAGAGCAACCTCTGTCCGGTGAAGTCCACAAAACATATTACATTAAACAAACAGTTACATGGCACGTTAATGTTTCCAAAAAAATTTGACTACTAAACAACGATTGATTTAGAACAACGGAGAGTTTACCATCCTCCTCTCTTTCATGTTGACGAAACAGTCTATGACTCTGACATACATTACATGCCTTTAGTTTTTGTTTTCCTAGGCTACCTGGATAAAAGGCTTGCTCGGTAGCCTATGTTCCTTTCATGGGCAACGATGAGCCAGCTAGTTAACATTAGGATACTACATCTAACTACATATAGAATTTCCATCCAGAGGCACAATGTATGAATTGATGGTAGGATCAGAATCGCCGTTATAATCATTGGCCAGTATGGAGAATTAAGTAAACACACAATCCAAATCCCTATCTCCATCCATGGCTAATTTAGGAAAGGGCCAATTTTAGTTAGCTAGCTAGCTAGCCACCGGTGGACACTAACACAACGAGATGCAACAATTCAAGTTTTTTCTGTCAATGACATTTTGCTCTCGATGTGATTGCTGAGAAGCCAAATCCAAACTGGCTTTCCTTGACACTTTTTTTTGGTGTGCCATGACCATTCACAGTTGAGCTCACTCAGTTTAGCTCAACGCTGATTGGCTATGATTTTATACCTTTTTATCAAGGGAGGCCAAAGTCTTGTTGGCTTCCTTTGTATTCAATGCTACGGGCGGCAACAAGGCCTTACACTTTTTGGCCAGACAGTATCAGATAGATGGGCTATACATACAAAGACAGAGGAGCGCTGTTACGCTCGCTCGGAGGCTTTCTTCGGTGAGATACATTCAGCCTCTTGCAAATTGAAGTGAAATTATGAAACGAAGAGAGATGAAAGATACATTCATACAGTTGTTTAATTTTTTTCTTGCTCAATTTTGTGGGGAAGCCAGGCTTTCCTTGGCATCCATGAATACACGCCACTGAGTGACAGTCCACAAAGAACTGGGTTGAGTTCGAAAAGAAAGTTTTGTGCAAAATCCCGACATAATAGATGGCCTTGAAAGAAACAAAGGGCTCTGTTCAATCTGTAAAGCTGAAGCATTACAGATTCTGCCGTAGAAATTGAAAGGTCATTTTCGATTGAACCAACATATACAGCGTTTATACCGTGAACGTAGCCTCCGCTAAAGCGGGAACATTGCCTATACGTTTAAATCCAGCTGTAAAGCCGAACTTCCGCATTGCAGATTGAATAAAGCTGCAGACAAGGAAAAAAATGTCCACACACGAGAGCGAAGGTAGGTTTTCCATGTCATTTGTTAACTTTTTGGATACAGAAACAGTGGCAAATGCTAGCTATCTAACCAGCTACATGCAATGTTAAAAAGGGCAATTAGCAAATGTTAGCTAGCTAGGCTACTCATCATACTCACTATGGGCTGAAGATGGTATTGAGTAGGCCTATATTTTTGTTTAATCTAATTCATCAAATGATTAATACAACAATAAAATATATTATTATTTTGTAAGAAATGTAAGCTATTTATCCATGTTGCAATAAAGTTGAAGCTCATCTTTTGTTTTTAGGTATTTTCACTTGGTAATGAGTAGTAAGTAAGTATATGGTAATTGCTCACAGGTAACTAGGGAAAACCTAGTCAGTTGCACAACTGAATGCATTCATACGAAATGTGTCTTCCGCGTTTAACCCAACCCCTCTGAATCAAAGAGGTGCAGGGGGCTACCTTTATCGACATCCACGTCATCGGCACCCTGGGAGCAGTTGTTTTTGTGGGTTAACTGCCTTGATCGAGGGCAGAACGGTATATTTTTCCACCTTGCAGGCCTTGTGGGTTGAAACCAGACACTTTTTGGTTACTCTTAACTGCTAGGCTACCTGCAGCCTAACTATATATGTAGGTAAGGTACCATGTAGGTACACAATAATTACAAGAAAGTACCCCTCAAGATACACTTCTTTTTAACTAGATAAATCATGTGTAACACTTAGCAATTACATCGTACTGGCAGATATAACATGTATTCTCTGTTGTGCTAGTGTGTTTACTTGGATGGTGCATCCAGAAGCTTTAAAATGAGGACCATGCTGTTAAGATGGGTAATGGTTTTAATGGTAGTTTATTGAAGAAAGAGTATCTAGTTACCATGGAGACGGCCTGACTAAAAGAGATCTCTTTAATTTTGTGACATAGCAACTACAATCAAGACAGGATAACCAAATTTCTTCTGAAGATAATAAACCGTGTTCCTCGTGGTTACTTTTTTCTCAACTTGTTTATATTAATTTCTAGTACATCAAGCTAGTTTACAGATTAGCTATAGCTAACTAGCCAGCTAGCTTTGTAGCCATGGATTGTGCACCTTTCATTGTTTAGCTAAGTAGCTAGCTGGTTGTTGTTTTCCTTTTGTAGTTAACCAGAGCAGATGAAAGCAACATTCACCTCCACAAATGCTGTTTTACATTGATATCCATACTGAATGAAGCAGTAAAGAGACCTCATTGGCACCCTTAACTATTTCACTTAATTTAAGATGGAAATGAACCTTAATATATTTTGTGCAACTGACTTAAGGTAATGGAAACTTTAAGGGAAAATATGAGGGGGAAATTAACTTATGCAATGTGTTTTATGCAACCGGGCCTAGATTGTGAGGATGGGTACACATTAATTACAAGTAATGCCAGGCTGACACTACACTACGTTTAAAATCCTAACATCGCTAATCCTATCACATTAAAGAACCGTCTTTCCTGTCATTTTTTGTCTTTGCCAACGCAGTGGTGCGCACACTAAACGATGTGGCACTAACTGAGGGCCACACACTGCAAGATTTTTCACTTGGTTGTAAGGATTGTCAATACCACGCTGTCTCGCGAAAAAAAAGATGTGATGTGATTCGATAGCTAGAATGAGCTGTGGCGCAAAGCAGCCTTGTTAGAGCCGATTTGGACATATTTGTATAAAAGACTGAACATACTGAGCTCCATGTACATTTGTGTAAATATATTAAATATGAATGTATATGATGAAATATTAGGTACGTACCTTTATGATTTATATTTACCTGATTGAGATATATTCATTTGTTGTTAGTGTAACTCAGTTTTTGCCCCCCCCCCCCCCCCCCCCCCTCCTGCCCATTCATTGTACTGTGTTAAATGTGTTAGTATAAAGGCAGGAAGTTGGGCCTTCGGGGGGAAGGAGTCCTTGCTAGATGCGGGAGCGGTATAGTTTTTTGACCATACAGACATACATACAGACAGGTCATATTATGTATTTTCCATATCAAGTAATCTATGCTTTAAGTTGATTGGAGAATCATTTTTTCTTAGATATAAGAAGAATAAACATTTTTGTTGCACCATATCCCTGGATGTCATTGAATGTTTGGCCTTTTGGAAACCTTGAGTGTGGACTGTATGCGTACGAAACAACCCCGCCTCAGGCTTGGGCAGTGGCTATGGTAAAGAGGAAAGGAAGCCACTACAAGCCTCATAAGCGTTTTCCGTAGGGCTGACCACATTTAGTCAACTGGTCGATTGTTTGGTCGATAGGCTGTTGGTCGACCGAGATTTCTTTAGATGAGCAGTCACACAAAAATATATAAAAAAATATCGTGGTGTACAAGTCTGATTTGCGTCTGTCTGAGTGGACTGATCCACTGTGGAGTCCGTGGGGATGTCACAGTCCATCAGTCTAATAAAGACATGTCCTACTGAAATTGTATATGGTTACGTTACATAAGAATAATGGTGCAACACTAATAAAAATCATAGTATCTTATAAAAATGCGCTTTCTCCTGCGTTGGATAGTGGTTGCTGTTAGAACAGCCTCTCTGCTATTGTTGATAACTGATTTAGTGTTGTTTACACTGTTCCAAATGTTCAACATATATTCATAATGATAACAGCAACGCTCCTTTTTCTTGATCGCCTTCTTATTGTTATTAATACTATTATTGTCATGATCATAAGTAATGTAGTTATCATTAGTTGTAACGGCTGTCTTCCTCAGACGAGGAGGAGTAGTAAGGATCGGAGGACCAAGGTGCAGCGTGGTAAGTATTCATTATGCCTTTTAATGAAAACGAATACTCGAAAACAAAAGAACAAAACTAACGAGAAACGAGAATGACAACGTTTTAATTAACGTTTTGTTTTTTGTTTTTTTTACTTCTTGCTGTAGGCCTACTTCATCATCATCCTCTGCCTGCATCCCTAATCCTTACCTGTAGCCTACCTGCTTCTGGTACAATACATTTCCACCTCTTACTCTATCAGTCTTGCTTGTCCATCTTCCTCAATTAAAATTAGATACTTTTACAGATAAATCTTGACGGCAAAACGTCATTAAATATTGCTAAGTTATTTAGCTATAGTGTGGATGTAGGGTTGTTTTTTAAAGTATAATAATCACCCATATAGTGCAACTACTGCGTAGGCAACACAATAATATCAGACAGAGACAAGCTGGCCCGTAAAAAATGCGCAAGCCGGGCCCTTCGTGGCTAGTATTTTGAAATCAACATTCTTGGAGCCACATTGTTAATACAAAATGTTTCTATATTCTCAAAGCCTCCTTGTTGATGCTTCACTATTCGCAGAATGTTTCCTTTCCCTGGCGAATAATGCAACTGCAAAAATGAGCTGGGCGTACACATGAGGAACATCTCTGAATCCAGCTCAACGAGAAAACGTTGGTGGGAAGCGCACGGGACAATAACACTGTCATGGTACACTGTTCATATAACCTATAGCAGGGGGTCAGGAAACATTTTCATGTGGTGTGGCAATTTACAATTGATCCTACCATTTCTAAAAATCTGTGAGCCAGTTATGATTTTCATATATGAATTGTAAGGCTACCTAACTGTGGCCCAAAAAATGTGTAACTGCCCAAAAATGAAATAATTCTACAGCTGGCTACTAGACAGAGGATCAGTCGATTATGCACCACGCCATGGAGCTCCACTATGCCTACTTGTACCGAGGCGCTGTCCATTCAGCGGTGCTGAATCACAGGCGTGGTCTTGGCTCCCTTTTAAAAAAGACCTGTGTAGATTTTCCTTTTGTATTTCATGATTTTCGTCATTATTTGGTCTAGTTTGTTTGTCTTCATGTGTTCTTTTTGATTGTAGGCCTAAGTCAATTCTTTGATGTAAGGCTATGCCTTTTATGCCTGTGTAGGATTTATCTGGCATAGTTTTGCATTCGCGGTCAGGTGTTTTATGCAGCAGTTACTGTCACATTGACGGTGGCATTTGAAGTCGGCCTAGTTGTGACTCGATAGCGTGTATTATACATCTATTTCTTGTTGAGCCTGCACGCAGTTCCACAGACCTTTAAACCTAATTGATGTCATTTTTGTTTGTTTTTGCTGTTCTCCAAATAGAGTGTGCAAAGCTGTCATCGGGGCAAAGGTTGGCTACTTTGAAGAATCTAAAATCTAAAATATATTTGGATTTGTTGAACACTTTTTTGGTTACTACATGATTCCACATGTGTTATTTCATAGTTTTGATGTCTTCACTGTTATTCTACAATGTGGAAAATAGTAAAAATGAAGAAAAAACGTTTGTCCAAACTTTTGACTGGTACTGTATATTAAATAGCCTATTGAACGCGCCACCTATGCCGACATCAATGTGAAGTAACCAGTGCATAAAACAGCTGGCTGCGAAACTTACAAGGCCAAGTTGAAATGCTGACATGAAATTCAAAGCAATCGCCAAACTGCCTAAACGTGATCCTAAAGCCAGCCAACCAGGACGCTGCCATTGCATTTGAATCAAGATTGGAATGATCTCTCTCTCTCTCTCTCTCTCTCTCTCTCTCTCTCTCTCTCTCTCTCTCTCTCTCTCTCTCTCTCTCTCTCTCTCTCTCTCTCTCTCTCTCTCTCTCTCTCTCTCTCTCTCTCTCTCTCTCTCTCTCTCTCTCTCTCTCTCTCTCTCTCTCTCTCTCTCTCTCTCTCTCTCTCTCTCTCTCTCTCTCTCTCTCTCTCTCTCTCTCTCTCTCTCTCTCTCTCAATTCAATTTGCTTTATTGGCATGACGTAACAATGTACAATGTACATATTGCCAAAGCTTATTTACAATATAAAAATGAGAATCAAAATGGTCAACGGGACAACAGTAACAACAATAACTAAGTGTCAAAATAACCTTACATTCAACAATAACAATAACAATCTCTCTCACTCTCACTTTCTCTCACTCTCTCTCTCTCTCTCTCTCACACACACACACACACACACACACACACACACACACACACACACACACACACTGCTTCCTCTTCTGTCAAGAATGCGGGTGTAGTGTTTGTCCTCCAAGGTAACCAGTGAGAGAAAGTTCGCTACTGCCCTCAGTGTAGACCATAGGAAATGATCAGCCAGGGGTTTCATGGAAATCCCTCGGCCTGTGAGTAGATGGGGAGTTTTGCACTATCGAATTATTATTACATCGTTATTGTTACATATGATGTATTTAAGGATGTTTCTAAATTGTATTTAATTCCTAGACATGTTCTATATATAGTGGAGCTTTGCCTCGCACCTTTTGTGTCCTGCTTCTCAAGCCTTTCACTCTGGCTTCCTGTGTGATATATACGCCTGCAGGTAAAGAGAACAAGTTCAATCACACATGCTGAATCTTGTCTGTGTGTGTCTGTGTGTGTGTGTGTGTGTGTGTCTGTATGTCTCTGTGTGTGTGTGTGTGTGCGTGTGCGTGTGCGTGTGCGTGTGCGTGTGTGTGTGTGGTAGACATAGGGGTGTTTTCTTACGTGGGTGGGGGAGCCTGTCTGTCTGCAACATGATTTTTTTTAAATTAATTTGCAAAAGGTCACCACATCTCTGAATCAACTGTCTCAGGTTTCCTAAACACAACGTTTTGTTTGTGAGTCTTGTCCCTCAGACAGCCAATGGTCTTCTACGAGACAGTAAAACATTCACTATCTCTGGTTACAATGGAAAATAAACAGGGAACGTTCAGCTTGATGGCTGGGCTGCACAGAGGAGGTGCTTCATTTAATGCATCCCATTTTCCCATCAAATTTTCCCTCGAGATTTAAGCCAGATCATCAGTTACAAGGAGTGATTTAGGAGAGAATCTGTAGCATAATATCAACTGTATATCTCCGGAGCAAGTGTAAGTACGGTGTTAAGTACGGTGTTAAATCAATCTGTAGACACAGTACGCCTGTTTGCTTCTTATTTTCTCTTGGTCGCCCGTTAAGAGTTGACTGTTGGTACATCTGAGGTGTGTGGGTGCGAGGCTAACCACTGTGTCATAGGATATGCTGGGATGGTTTTCTCTTCTGTACACACACACACACACACACACACACACACACACACACACACACACACACACACACACACACACACACACACACACACACACACACACACATGGACACATGTAAAACACACACATGGACACATGTAAAACACACACATGCACACACAAACACTCCTTTGGGCCCATTTATACACACGACACACGCTGGTCAACAAGAGTTGTTTTAACCTCTGCTCCCCGTCCACTCCTCGCGCACACTCTTCACACAAGAAGTACACACACACACACACACACACACACACACACACACACACACACACACACACACACACACACACACACACACACACACACACACACACACACACACTCCACCACAGCCCTCAACCCGCAGACAGTGATAATTCACTGCCTCATCCCTCTTCTCCTCTCCTCTTTGCAAACACACCACAAAAAGAGGAGAGCAAACGGTGTTGACTTCTCTCGTAGAGTAGCGTCCTCTCCTCAGAGCTCTTCCGCTAACTGACCCAGGCCCTCTGAAGAGCTGCAGTATAACAGGCATGAAACAGGCTCTAACATTGGCTTTTGTGTGTTAGGAGGGTCTTTACATAACCCACATAACCAAGCCGCATTGTCTAGCAACCAGCCGGCTGCTGAAGAGGGAGCCTTGTAAAGAGAAGAGAGAAGGAGGGTGTTTGTGTGGAGGGCTTGTTGAGGGGAGAGGAGAGGTCTCTCGACCCAACCGGCAGGGAGGGTTATCTGGGATGCAGGCCAAGCCGTTAAAATGCTAATGCCCTCTGGGTAGCCTGGTCTGGCTAGTCACAGGCTTTGACACAGCTCTCCGCTAGCTAGATTAGCAGTACAAATCACGGCATCGTTAGGACATTTTACCTGTTTATATTGAGATGAGTTACGGCCACATGTTCGGAAACTGCTGCCAATTTGAAATGGTCCGTGCTTGTAAAATGGAAATACCTACATTAAATTCTATTTCAAAAATACATTGGGATGTGGAAAATTACATTGGGTATGTGGAAAATTAGTATAGTGTATTATGAAAAGCATTATTTTTATTATTATTTATTATTTGACCCCCTTTTCTCCCCAATTTCGTGGTATCCAATTGTTAGTAATTACTATATTGTCTCATCGCTACAACTCCCGTACGGGCTCGGGAGAGACGAAGGTCGAAAGCCATGCGTCCTCCGAGGCACAACCCAACCAAGCCGCACTGCTTCTTTAACACAGCGCGCTTCCAACCCGGAAGCCAGCCGCACCAATGTGTCGGAGGAAACACCGTGCACCAGGCGACCTTGGTTAGAGCGCACTGCGCCCGGCCCGCCGCAGGAGTCGCTGTTGCGCGATGAGACAAGGATATCCCTACCGGCCAAACCCTCCCTAACCCGGACGACGCTAGGCCAATTGTGCGTCGCCCCACGGACCTCCCGGTTGCGGCCGGCTGCGACAGAGCCTGGGCACGAACTCAGAGTCTCTGGTGGCACAGCTAGCGCTGCGATGCAGTGCCCTAGACCACTGCGCCACCCGGGAGGCGAAAAGCATTATTTTAATGAAAACATTATATGGAAACAGTTAAATACTGCAAGATGCATTTTGATAAAGAATGAATAGTGTTAGAGGATTAACAGTGATATGGGATAAACATTGATAAACAGAAGGCTACTGATGCTCTGACTACGTTAGCTACGTCCCCAGAGTGACTGAGTGTGTGACTAAGTGAGGAGCCACCCTGTCCCACCAGGTGTTCCTGGTACTTTATAACGGCATCATTGTGACTTCCTGCTCTGATGATAATGATCCATTTAGCTGAGACTGTCAACCCTCCTGTTCACCTCACTATCCCCCTCCTTACTGTTCTGTTCCTCCTATCTTTCCCCCTCTACTCCCCACGGGATAAAAGGAAGTGATTATTACCTCTGTGACATGGCACCATTGTCTCGCAATACACAAAGACAAGCTGTCCCGTTGGCTACTACCACACTGCTGTTCTCACTATTGTCATTTGGCTGTCAGGCTGTGATCGGGGATGAGTAGTGGGGTAGAGGGGTACAGGGTGTCGTGGAGAGGTTGTGGGGACTGCGGAGCCTACCTGGGTTCAAATACTATTCACAATCTTTCAAATTACTTTGAGCGTTTGCCAGATGGGTGGGATGTACACTTTTGGGACTTTTCTATTGGTTTCCTCACAACAGGCAAGGTCAATCAAGCAGAGTTATTTGAAATGATTTCAAATAGTATTTGAAACCAGGTCTGGTGGGATCTAGGGAGGTGTTGATGGAGAGGTGGTGGGTGTTAGCTGCTATAGAGGCTTTGTAAAGATGGTGTGAAATGGGAGCATTGGTATTAAGGGTCTTATCCCAGTCGGGGGTCCATTGTGTGACAGGCCGAGCCCCCCCCTACCAGCATCCATGATCTCCCCCATTCTCTCTCTCTCTCGCTCTGTATCTCCCTGTATCTTCTCACCTCCTCCGTAATTGACAAGCTGTCCCAAACAGCCTCCTCTTCACCTCCCTTCCTTCTGCCTGGAGATGAGACACACTCTCTTCCAGGATTTACAACATACCTGCTAAACACAGACACACCAACAGGCAGGATTCACAGTTTAACACCACACTTTCTTGGGATGACACGTGCGGTCTCTCAGCAGTGTGCCATTGTCCCATTTGCCAGTTTCGACGCATTTCATCATTTACATATAGGGCCTTGAGTTTTTCCTGACCAGGCGACCTAGTCAGGGAAAACTCAGGGCCCTATTGTGTAATGGCTATTTACAATGGAAACACAAGTATAGTTGTATGACGAAGTAGCTAGGTATAGCCTGTGTCACTCAACAGGTGGCCTCGTGAATTCTCACGTCCTATCAAAAAGCCCAAAGAAAGGATTGGTGTCATAAATCGCTAGCTTTTCTCTCCGCCACTTACGTCCGCAGGCAATGGCGGTGCACTTGAATGTGTGTGCTTGGGAGATTGCGGGTCGGTCGGGTGTGTGTACATACACATATTTGCACAGTGTTATCCAGTTTGTGTGGGGCCAACAGCAGTCGTGCGATTGTCAATAGTGGAAGTCTATATAAAACTCATTGACAAAGAGTGAACAAACAGCATTGGTTTGCTCAGGACTTCCTAACAAACACTCCGCAAGGAGAGAGAGGGAGAGAGTCAGGTGGAGAGGGAGAGAGAGAGAGAGAAAGGGAACATTGATGGAGGGAGAAAAGAGGGAGGGACAGAGGGAGCCTTGGATGGGAGAGAGCGGCCGGCAGGGTCCGGCTTAGGTTACGCCCCGATTCTCTACCCTTTTCCCAAAGTGTGCGCTTGCACACTCCCCGTCTGTCCACGGCATGGCAACACTCACGCAACCCCCAAATAGAAGAGTTGTCCTCAGGATGAGGCTACTGTGTACTACCGGGGATGTTGGCCTGATGATTATGTGACAGCGGCAAATGCTACTGCTCTATCGGTTGGGCTGAGGACAGGACAGGAGAGAGGACGGGAAAGGAAAGTGGAGCCTCATAGAAAGTTTCACTCGTAGTAAGACTGAGTGGAGTGGAGTAATGTTGTTGTAGTCCCCCCCATCCCCATAGTAGTGGTTTGGCCCTGCCCCTGGGCTGCACTGTCTCTTGGGATAAACTACTACAATAGGGGGTGTTAGGGTTAGAATGCTAAAGCTCTTGTGCAAACAGAGTTCTTGAATGAAGGGGACATCAAAAAAAATCTCTCTCTTCAGCCTTCACTGTCAGATCATGACCATCACTTTCCCTCCCCGTTTGAGACAGGAATTTGGACAGGATCCCTAAACTTTAAATAGGAAAATAGTTCCATCCTTGTTGGGTCTGGAGGGAAATGATGTGCCTCGTTGTGGAGAGGAAAGGAGGCGTTACAGTATATAAGATATGGGATTAGAAGCAGGGGATGAGTGGGGAGACTCAGGAGAGAGAGAGAGAGAGAGAGAGAGAGAGAGAGAGAGAGAGCGATAAAGAGTGAGAGAGAGCGAGAGATAGAGAGAGGATTCAGACCAAGAGGTGAAAGGCAGGGTGATTCAAATTCATCCCACGGTGCAAACAAAAGAAAGAATGAAAAAAGAGAGAATGCAGCAGGAGAGAGAGAGAGAGAGCGAGAGAGAGAGAGAGAGAGAGAGAGAGAGAGAGAGAGAGAGAGAGAGAGAGAGAGAGAGAGAGAGAGAGAGAGAGTGGAGAGGGGGTAAAAGATTTGGGTGAAGAAAAGATTGTAAGCCTCCCTTGTAACCCTGCGGATCCCTGAACAGTTCCCCCTAAATCACAACCCTTTGACTCAAAACACAATTACCCCTGTAGAAAACGGAAGAGAGGAGGTGAGAGAAGAAGGGAAATGGATGGATGAAGAGGGAGGGAGGGAACATTTATTATTCCACAGCCCCCCCCCCCCCCCACCACCACCAAAGTTCCTTCAGTGCTGAACAGGAGGTCAACAATTGACTCAATTACTAGACAAACTTCCCAAGGGCCCCTCTATACACCGCCCCCGTCCTCTTTTGGGCCCTACACACCATGTACTCCCTCAACCCCCATGGCAGCCCCCGGACTCTTGGGACCACTGTTGATTTTTTTTCTAGACCCCTTTATTGATGAGCCAGATCCTTAGGGGTAAATGTTTGGCCCTTTTCAGGTACCCCTGTCTGGCAGTCGCTCTCTCCGCTCTGGCCACACACTCCTCCCGCTCGCTATAGTTGAACCTTTTCAGCTGGTGAATGATTCTCCTCTCCCTCCTTTTCTTTCTGAAGAGCCGGAGGGAGAAGGGAAGAGAGGGACTAGAGAGAGAGAAGGTAGAGAGAGAGCAGATGAAGGACTAGAAGCCCCCTTTCTTTGTCTGCCTTTCTAGCAGCTAATGAATAGGAAATGGTGGATGTCCCAAATTATTTTATTTTTTTAATCACACAGGTGTTTTATTCACGATTTTTCTTAATCTTGTATCTTGTGGAACTTAAATCTCGTGGAAATGAATACTGATTCAAATGCACATATGAATGTCTGCATTCCTTCCAGCACTTTATATGAGTGAGTATTTTATAGATTTATCCTTAACATACTATACTGCAAATACCACCCGTCTATGGTTGTGGCAATAAATGAATCTGAATCTGAATGTAAAATGATGGAGAAATATAATTCAGCTGCTGCTTTTCTCAGACGCAATGTGAACGGGCGACTCAATGAGGTAAAAACACAAACACAGCTGTGGGACGGGGTGGGCTGTGCTGATGACCCTACATTTATAAGGTCAGACAATACAGTGAGGAACGGCCTCCGACAATAGCCTTCAGTCTCTCACGTCACTCAAAAGGATCGTTCAGGCATAGAGGAGGACGAAGACGCTACTCGGCTCGCTCTCTTTCTGTGTCGTTTTCTCTCTTTCTCTCCCCCGCCTTCTCTCTCCCTCTCTCTGTCGCTCTGTCCGAGTCCCCCTATCGCTCTCTCTCAGTGGGAGAAAGAAGAGGGGGGCATAAATGCCACACACAGTCGTTGACTCACCCACCCTGCACAGCTAACAGTGCTCTACTCGCAGACAGATTTGTGAAGCACTCTGCTTCGTCCTTTCAGATAGGGGAAATATTTTCTACTCCTTTACGTGTGTGTGTGTGTGTGTGTATTGAGTGTATTTACATGTGTACATATGTTTCATTTGTATCTAATGGCTGCATGCTAACCGCTAGCTAGATTAGTGATAGGCGATAGCTAGCCTTCCATTTCATCCTAGCTAGCTATTTTTATCTTCTGTTATTGTTAGCCGTCCATTGGTTTTTGTTACATTTAACAGACAGCCCTAAAAGGGATTTTTAATATATTTGAAAATGTGTCAATGTGTTTGCTACTGGAATGAATGTAAACAAATCATTTTCTACAATGAGATGCTTTTGAAGTAGGACTGTCAGAGTTAATCAGTTAACTCTAGTTTTTGTCATTTTTGTCCACAATTTATTTTGAAACGTGATTAATCACATTGTCTGGGAGCATTCAAAATATACTGAAAACGTTCAAAATGCGTAATCTATACAGTGAAAAACAACAATGTCAAAACAAGTGGACATTGAGGTTAAAGAAAGTGTGCGTTTATCAATTTACCTGGTTTTGCTAACCGTTACTTTGGACAAAAGCAGGACGTCAATATTCTTGAAATGCATTGTACAGTATATACACAACAATCCTAAATTACAGCTCAATTTGATCATATTCTGAATTTGAGATTAATCGTGATTAGCCAAAGCAAACTCCTGCGATTATCTTGATTACATTTTCCCCAACGTTTGACAGCCCTTTTTTGAATTGAACAGTCGAGCCTGATCTTTCTCATGCCGTACAAAGCAAACATTGGGATACTGGCATGAAACACATAAGAGGCGCAGAATTACCCCTTATATGATCCAAGGCCTTGACTGAAGGATTTCTCTGTCTCTCTCTGTGAGTCTGTTCGGTGTGTGTGTGTGTTACGTGGGTGCGAGCATGTGTATTTTGACCAGTCCACCCCCACGTGTTATGGTTGGTTTGAATGGTTCATTTGCCAGTTAGTTGCTGACGAGGATTATCCCCATTCCTTACCCTTTGTGATGATTGATGTGCTGCTCTATCTATCCCTCCACCCGTCAACCCCTCTACTCCTCCACCCCTGCTCATCTGCCTGCAACCTACGCTTCACTGACTAATGCTTGGATATAGAGCAAAGGAGTCAGGAATTTAGAATTTGAATCTTTCAAAAAACTCTCATGTGATGGGATGTGTGTTCTGAAAGAAATGCATTCTTCAATCAGACCGGTTATGTGGTCAAGGTTAGCAGAGTTTGGAATGTTTTCCACCTGGCGTATTGCGATAGACAGCATTTTACAGTCTAGTTTATTCTAATCTCAATGATTCCGGTTAAATTCTCATCAGCGGGTTCACACTCTCTCAGCTTCGTCTATATGTTATATGTAGTTACAGTTGTGGGCTCTAACAATTCGTTTTGTAAATCACTGTAATGCGCTACAGGTTTTTGTGACAAACTATTCGCTAGAAGACATTAGACTAGAGCAGTGGTTCCCAACTCCGGCCCTTGACTACCCACAATAACAATGTGTTTTGTTGGGGGTACGCGAGGACCAGAGTTCGAAACAACTGGACTGGAGCACTGTGTTATACACACATTGTGGCAATTGTTCTGCCAATACTGCAGTGGTAACTCAGTTTTTAGATCAGTTTCCCTCTCTTGGTTCTGAGTGTTTAGCTTCCATCAGCAGTAGGCCAGACAAGAGCTTCTCCAAGTGACACTTCTCTGGAGAGGTGCAAGTCGTTCTCTGCCCTCTCACCCATGATCTCTGTTTTCTGTATATCTCTCTTTGTGAGGACACACACACACACACACACACACACACACACACACACACACACACACACACACACACACACACACACACACACACACACACACACACACACACACACACACACACACACACACACACACACAGCTTTTCCAGAGTCCAGAGCCTGTTCTGTTGATGAGGTGATTTGTTGCCTCTTAGTTATGTAAATGGCCCTTAATTGTGGAACTGTTGGGATGCCCCCACTGCCTACCCCTCACCACCCTCTGTCCCTGTGTGAAAGGAGACATTCTGGGCTTCAGGAGTTGTGTGAGGGAGAACAATGGTTCTCTGAGAGAGTTTGGCTGGGCTCAGTGGCTGAGAGGAGATCTGTGACACTGTGTCACAACACTGGCTACAGGTGTCCTTCTTAGAGGACAGGGGGACAGAGGGTAAACACTCATGCCTTTATCATCTGTGTGCACACATGGTGATGAGGGAGGGATTAGTGGTGTGTTTAAGGGGTCACCCGAACTCAGCTAGCCGAACTGAATGAGTGTGCTCTCATACTCCCTTAAAAGTAGAAATAGTACTGTTTGTTCTTCTTGAGACGCCTTAGCTAGGATACACTTCTTCAAAATAGTCTGAATTAATCTAAGATAATGTTTTTACCGAACATATCTTTGTCGTGCGAATTTTACATTTAACTAAGATGTTTGGTGCAGTGTTTTTCAATAAAAAAAGTTTGTATGAGAACGAGTCGTCTCTCGTTGAATGAAAACAAAGACTTTATTGAAGAATCCCTACTATTGACCAATCACCAACGAAGGGGCGTAGACTTCGGCTCCAAACTTCGTCTTGCCTCCAGAAAAAAATGTTGTGTGCCACGAACAGCCCAAAAAAAACACAACGTTGTCCAAAATGAACAAAAACGTCACAAAATGTCGTCGTAATATATTCAGGGAAGCATGTGTCTGCAAAGCCTATATCACAGTATGTCTTAAACCATGACTACATTGTTCTTATGTTGCATTTTAATATTGGCATGAATCGTACTCGACACTCTTAGAAAAAGAAGTTCCATAGAACCACATTTTTTTTGTTGCACTTCCTTCATATATGCAACCCCTTAAAGTTCTATATAGAACCCTTTTTTACTAACAAAATAGTAATATTACTATGAAAATAATATAATAATTCATGAAATAATGCACAAATGAATGTCATTATAATCACATTCAAACACAAAACAGTTTAGGTAATGCAAACTGTTTGGAAATATGCACTGGTGGCCAGGGAGGCTCTTTGTTTGAATGACACCAATATTGGTCATTCTGGAGGCCTTCAAAGTGGGTTTATGCCTTCTTTATGGAGCAGTACAGTACGGGTTAATGCCTGGCTGGTTCCTGAGAAGAATAAAAAATGAGCAGTAACTTCAGTCAATCTTATACCTGCAGGAATGAAGACAAAATGCTATGCAGACATACTGTACACTCAGTGGCCAGTTTATTAGGTACACCATATGATACCGGTTTGGACACCTGTTTGCCTCTAGAATAGCCTGAATTCTTCGGGGCATGGAAGCGTGTCTCAATTGGTATCAAGGGACCTAATGTGTGCCAGGAAAACACACACCATTACACCACCAGCCTGCACTGTTGACACCAGGCAGGATGGCACCATGGACTCATGCTGCTTATTCCAAATCCTGATGCAACAGGCACCGGGATTCGTCAGACCGGGCAATGTTTTTCCACTACTTAATTGTCCAGTGTTTGTGATCACGTGCCCATTGAAGCCGCTTCTTCTTGTTTTTAGCTGATAGGAGTAGAACCCGGTGTGGTCGTCTGCTGCAATAGCCCATCCGTGACAAGGACCGACGAGTTGTGCGTTCCCGAGATGCCGTTCTGCACACCACTGTTGTACTGTGCCATTATTTGCCTGTTTGTGGCTCGCCTGTTAGCTTGCACGATTCTTGCCATTCTCCTTCGACCTCTCATCAACGAGCTGTTTTCGCCCACAGGGCTGCCGCAGACGGGATGTTTTTTGTTCGCCGCCCCATTCTCGGTAAACCCTAGACACTGCCGTGCATTAAACACCCAGGAACCCGAACGTTTCTGAGATACTAGAACCGGCGCGCCGGGCACCGGCGATCATACCACGCTCAAAGTCACTTAGGTCTCTCATTTTGGCCAATCTAACATTCAATTGAACAGTTACTGAATGCCTCAATGCCTGTCTGACTGCTTTATATAGCAAGCCACGGCCACGTGACTCACTGTGTGTAGGAGCGAACCATTTTTGTTAACGGGGTGGTATACCTAATAAACTGGCCACTGAGTGTATCGTTATTTTAAGACTGACTTACATGCTGTTGTTGACATCAGCATCAGCCAGTAGAGGGATTCTCTCTGCCTGATAGTTGAGTTCAGCGGAAAATGGCTAGTCCCCCCCATTCGAGTCCACCACTAAATACTGAAATAAAAATAACAATGAGCTAATTGCCAATGTCAGACTGGGTCTGTAGTTCTATTTGGCACGTTCTATAAGTAAAATGAACGTTTGTTTGTAAGAGTTAGCTGGCTTGTAAAATGGCTAGCTAATTCAAAGGGCCTTAGCTAGCTAACAAATGGTAGTCCAGTGGTCACCAACCTTTTCTGAGTCAAGATCACTTTCACAGTCAAAAAGCCAGCCAAGATTTACCGCTCAGATTGATTCAAAACACAACTTTAAAAAATGTAACATTATTAACCTAATAAAAACAGTTCTGTAGGAATGAGGTTTGGGCTATATGCCTGGCTTGCCAATATTGTTCTTCTCAGGCCATGTTATATTTCAAAACTTGAGCTTCGATAACGAAATAGATCAGTTGGTGTAGCACTTCCGAGGCACTGCGTAGCATAAATTGAAATAATTTGTTTTTTTTATTTTACTGGACTGATGGTACCTGCATGTGATGGTCATGGTGCTTTCAAGGCAACTGGGAACTCTGGGGAGGGGGGAGGGTGAGGTAAAATAATGACGTTAGTGATCTTCAGGGCGGAAGGTCGGAGCTCTAAAAAGATTGCCAGAGTTTCCGATTTGGAATTCCGAATTGGATGACTGTTATTATTTTTTTTATCACAGTCGAATCTAGTTTTTTCCTGAGTTCCCAGTTGTTTTGAACACGGCATTAGTATCGGCGTAGGGAGGGAGAGAGCAACAAAGGTTCAGACTCTCACGGTCCCTGCTCTCTCCTTCCTTTCCTCCGGTGAGACTGACCAGAGAGAGGGGACACCATCTTCCACCTGATGTCAAAACTCGAGTTTCTGCCTCATGCACAAATGTATGTTGTTCCTATGATCAGAGAAAGTGAACTATGCCTTGATATTAAAATAGACACGACGAGCTGCTATTCATTCAAAAAATGCTGGGCTATCGATACACTTGGCTAATGCAGCGCGTGTTGAAGTATGGAGAAGCTGTAATGCGCTACAGGTTTTTGTGACAAACTATTCGCTAGAAGACATTAGACTAGAGCAGTGGTTCCCAACACCGGCCCTTGAGTACCCACAATAAAAATGTGTTTTGTTGGGGGTACGCGAGGACCAGTTGGAAACAACTGGACTGGAGCACTATGTTATACACACATTGTGGCAATTGTTCTGCCAATACTGCAGTGCTAACTCAGATATTAGATCAGTTTCCCTCTCTTGGTTCTGAGTGTTTAGCTTCCATCAGCAGTAGGCCAGACAAGAGCTTCTCCAAGTGACACTTCTCTGGAGAGGTGCAAGTCGTTCTCTGCCCTCTCACTCATGATCTCTGTTCTCTGTATATCTCTCTTTGTGAGGACACACACACACACACACACACTGGATTACCAGAGTCCAGAGCCTGTTTCGTCGATGAGGTGATTTGTTGCCTCTTGTGTATATAAGTGGGCCTTTATTGTAGAACTGTTGAATGCCCATTCCCTTGGCAAAATTATCAAAATGTTTGTGGAATGAAGCAAGCATGAACACAGCTCAAGGTGGACTTTCTTTAGTAAATGGGCCTACTAATTCCATACGATTCCCTTGTGTTTCGAGTAAGTGTGTGTAGTAGTTCAGACGAGAAAGGGGCTATGCACATTGCAGTGAGAGAGTAGCACAATGACACGAGCCCTTGTGAATGTGTTGGTGACGTAACATAATGAGACACACGTATCCACAAGCACACACACACACACACACACACACACACACACACACACACACACACACACACACACACACACACACACACACACACACACACACACACACACACACACACACACACACACCTGGTACACAAACACTCTCCGCTGTCTGTCTGTGAACTGATGAAGACAAGTCTTGACATGTGCTTTCAGCTGCTAGTTCAGATACAAGGCAATCACGCAGAGACATAGGCAGGAATGCTGCAGGAAGACAAGGAGTCCTTGCCGATGCTTCTCGAGGACAACATCGTTTGAAGTAGACATTTTTGGCAAATTTTTTTTAGTTGTTTCAAAATGCTGATAAAGGGCCCCTGGGTTATAACTACGAAAACTTTGGGCCCTGCCTTGAGATATCAGGAAGTGTCTCATGTCCGCCATGCTGTCATGCTGCCGCGGTAAACCAAAGATTTGGATCGACGTCCATCGTGGTTTCTCCCACAGTCTGCCCTCTACACTCACACACACACACACTCAGGGTGTGTATTTCCGCTGTGTCCACCCCCGTACCCCTGAAATCCCTCTTCCTCTCTCTATTGTCCAGAGGTTTCTAACAGCTGCCTAATATTCCCCTGTTATAGCCGACTCTACTCTGGGCCCTGTTATAAAAGTGGAAACAGACAGACTAAAAATACCCTCCTGGCTCCAAACTCCCCTGCTCTGGCCACCCAGGACCAACCGTTATGATTATTATTTCTCTTGTAATCACTGCGGTGAACTATAAACTGAACACATTATTATTTGGTTTGGCTTCTCTAGTACTCCCTGCTTAAAGGGCAAGCTCTGTGTGTGTGTGTGTGTGTGTGTGTGTGCGTGCGTGTGTGTGTGCATTGCGAGCATGTGTGTGTGAGTGTTGCATGCGGAGGCTTTGATGAGTATTGTGCATAGCTCAAAGCGACAGTACCGACCTGGGTATTGCGAGGACAACAGAGAAGGAAAGAATGAGTGAGAACAGCGAAAGACGGAGAAAGCGAGAGAGACACAGAGAAGAAGAGAGAGAGGCTCTCGGTGATGTTCGGAAGCGGTGGTAAAGTTGAGGAGGAGTGCTTTTGGGGGGGAGTAACGATGACAAAGTCCTTTTTTTCCCCTGTTGGGTTTCGGTTGTTTATCCATTGGTGCTGTTCCCTCAGAGAGCTGCAGCTGGTTCACAGCTGTGAATCAGTCTATTCCTACAAACACTCCTCATCTGCTCTATCCAACCATCCCTCCCTCTTCTCCCCTTCCCTATTCCCTCTCCCTCGCCTCCTTAAATAGAGTTCAAAGAGATGTTTGTGGTTCGGGATATTACCAACCGTGATAGGTCACGGGGCTCTGGTGGAGAGGAAAGTGTAGTAGGATGGAAGGAGATGAAGAGGGGGTTGGAGGTAAAGAGAGAGAGTGCGTTGTGAGGGAGGAGAGGGTGGAGGTTAAGAAAGTGGAGAAAGAGAGAAGGTCGAGGCTAGGAGAGTGTAGTGAGGGAGGAGAGGGTGGAGGTTAAGAAAGTGGAGAAAGAGAGAAGGTCGAGGCTAGGAGAGTGTAGTGAGAGAGGAGAGGGTGGAGGTTAAGAAAGTGGAGAAAGAGAGAAGGTTGAGGCTAGGAGAGTGTAGTGAGAGGAGAGGGTGGAGGTATAGTAAGAGGAGTAGAGAGGGAGGAGAGGGGGGCAGGAAACCACCAGTATGTGCAGGATGGTGGGTGGGTGGCCTGAAAAGAGGGAGAGAGGTAGGGAGGGAGAGGAATAGAGAGGGAATGCAGTGGGAGTGAGTAAAGGAGGGAGAGAGGGAAAATTGAGACGGTAGAAATGGAAAAAAAGGAGGGAAAGGAAAACCTCGACAAAATGTTTAGTCACAACGGCTATTACTGTATTACTGCAGTCTCTCTCTTTCTCTCTCTTTCTGTCCAGTGAATTCTACTGGGTTAACCGATTTAACAAGCATGAGGTATATGCTTCTAGCAGGTGACAGGAGGGACAGGTGTGTGTTGCGGTGTGTTTAAAGGTGTTGAGCAGCATGTGATCTGTCATCAGTCACTCAGTCGCTGTAGCAACAAGGGATCAACGTTTCAGTCTGACAGTTATCCTGAACACAGCATGGGAAAAATCAGCAGCAGCCTATCAGAGTTAACTGTAGTCATAACACACACACACACACACACACACACACACACAGTCATATACTGTATATGCCCTTTTAGCAAACACTTTTATCTAATGTGATTTACAGTACAGTGAGTGCATACATTTTTTAAATGTGTATTAGTGATGCACGGGTTGACTCATAACCCGCAGTCCCCGCGGTTACATCCTTATATCCGCAGGGCGGGCGGGTTTATGGTCATGAAATATTGTGTGGATGAAAGGCGGGTGGTTGGCGGGCTGGTTGAATACAGATGAAACAATACATTCAAAAATCCAGAAATATATCATTCTTGTGCAATTCATATCTATAGGCTACATTGAAGTTTTTCTTTCATTATTTTTATCTGCCATTAGTGTGTAAGTCTGAGCTTTAGGGCCTAACTGTACGCACGCCAAATGCACGCCAATCGCCAAATGCCTTTTGGGGACTTCGGCAGAAAAGGTTACCGTCGATCCACTGAGGTGTCACGATCGTCATAATAAGTGGGTGAGAGAGAGGACCAAGGCGCAGCGGGAAATGAAGACATCTTCTTTTATTTGAGATGAAGACAAAACGAACACTATACATAAAAAAAGAAACAAACCAACAAAACGACCGTGAAGCTATAAACGTAGTGCACAGACAAGCAACAAACGTTCAACATAGACAATTCCCCACAAACAGCTAAAGCCTATGGTTGCCTTAAATATGGCTCCCAATCAGAGACAACAATAACCAGCTGTCTCTAATTGAGACCCAATTCAGGCAACCATAGACTTTCCTAGATACCTACACTCAACCATAGACACAGCTAGACTTCTATAGTAAACATAAACCCAACTACTCTAATAAACCCCCTAAACCTTACAACCACCCTAGACACTACAAAAAACACATACATTCCCCATGTCACACCCTGACCTAACTAAAATAATTAAGAAAACAAAGAAAACTAAGGCCAGGGTGTGACATGAGGCAAAAAGGACAATGTCGGAGTTGAATTCCACGAGGACAATGTCGGAGTTCTCAAGAGTTGAATTTAATAAGAGGAAAGCTGTGAAATGGAGAGTTGAAAATAAAGAGAAGGGAGGGCCAGAACAGTAATGTTTTGGAAAGATTTTGTGAGACGGTAAAAGAGAATGATAGTAGTGCCGGCTATTTTATGTGTGATGATTGTGAGGCGCTATACAAATTAGATGGGGACTTCAAATATGGCACGTCAAGAGGACTGTAGCCTTCTGTTCAGATGGGTTAAATGGAATAGGACCGGAAATATAGGTTTATAATCTCTCACCTAATATAATATTAACTCCTGCAGAATTCATCATTTCTTGCAGTAAAATTATACACCAAATGTACATTGACTCAGAAACAGGAGTGGAGAAATAGGATTTCTTTCTTTCAGCATCTTGACAGAATGTGAATGCACAGTTAGGGAGTGTCTGTAAAGGTGCAATCTTTATCAGCGTCATGAAAGCTGATAGTATTTCAACCACATCAAATATGTATCCAAGCTGACCAGGAATCTTATCAGAAACATGTTGGGTCATTTTCACTGCTTTTCATTTCCTTAATACCGCTCAAACTGTTGTCATTTTGAAATTTTGCTGAAAATTGTGGGGTTATTGCTTTTTCTCCCAGGTTCCTAAATGTCACTTGGGCGATAAAAGCAGAGATGAAAGAGAACTTTTTCCGATGCCAACTAGATTGAAGCATTCATCGACTTAGGGTTTATTTAGTCTTCCAGGACAGTAACGACAGAAGAGAAGCTGCATGTGTCTAATTATAGACTAACAAATAGTCTACCAAAATATCGGAAATTTTAATCCAAAACATATCTGAATTAGGCTGAAAAAACGAAATCACGCATCCCCCTGTCAAAAAACATCCCGCCATCGCTGACTGTACAGCACATTTTCTATCGGCCTATTTGCAGGTTATGGTCAGAGATTTTCACTTTATCACATAACAGTATGCGGGAACAGTTATGGCAATGTACGGCATACACCAATTATAGAAAACATTAAGAATACATGACACAGACTGACCAGGTGAATCCAGGCGAAAGCTATGATCCCTTATTGATATCACTTGTTGAATATACTTCAAATCGGTGTAAATGAAGGGGTGATTTTTAAGCATTGAGACAATTGCAACTCAATATTATGAAGGTGCTCCTAATGTGTGTTATACTCAGACAGGTTATTAGCAATTGCAGGCAGGTGCGGAGTGAACAAACAGCTGACCTGTGCATCACTAACATCTATCTAATCCCTGCGGGAATTGAACCCACTGCATTGGCTTTGCTAGCGTCACACTCTTACCAACTGAGTCACACGGGACCACACATATAGACACATACATCCATGAGCTTACGTAGGTGGAACACTTGGACAGGGAGATTCTCATAGACTTGTACAGTAGTCATTTCTTGCCAATGGGTCCAACTCCAAATGTAGTATTAATATGAATCGTACATTAATATACTAGCTACAATGCTTCCTCTTGGAGAAAAAAAAGTGTATAATTTTTTACAACAGTTAACTGTTCACTGTGTTGTTTGCGGCTAGCTTGTCCAGCAGGGCAACAATGTTTTGAATTTTTGTTCATGTAGTCCGGTGGCTGGACTGTCTGGCAGGGCGTATACAGTATAATACAATGGCCTCTCCACACTGGCCTTTAGTCCTGTAGATACTCACTGATTGGCCCCCATTACCCCAGCTGACAGGAATTCAGAGAGGGAGTGGCCAGGAGGAGGAGGAGAGAGAAGAGAGAGGGGTGGGGGGTTGACGGGGAAGGTGGGGAGAGGAGGAGGGAATACATTGTAAAACAAAGTTTACCACTGCAGGAAATCAACAGGATTGAAAAAGTGGGGGAGCAAGAAGAGAAAGAGAAGAGAGAAAGAGAGAGATTGAAAGAAAAAAGAGAGACAGAAAGCCGGACATCTCTCTCTCTCTCCCTCCCTCTCTGGCCTTAACACAACAGACTCCCCCACAAGTGCAGCCACATCAGGAACGGCTGGCTACATTATAGCTCCCATTATCGTCTCCCAAGTCATAACAGCCTGAGAACACCCACTTCGACTGTTGCTCCACTCAGAGGCTCAGCGCTCAGCCCAGAGAGGGAGGGAGGGGAGAGGATTGGAGGGAGGGGAGGAGGCAGGTTGCAAAAGCAGGAATGAGCCGAGAGACGGTGGGGAAGAGGCAGAGAGATGTAAAGAGCGAGGGAGGGAGAGAGAAAGAGAGAGAGATGGGAAAAAAAAGGGAGTGAAAGAGGAGAACAAAATGCTTTCAGATGACTGTTTATGTTCCTTAACCCGTTCCAAAGATGTGCTTTAGTTTTACGCAGTATGTACGCCTGCCTGACTGTCTGCGGCGCAGATATGTAAATTGGTTATCACTTTGACCACTTTGTAAATACGTGTTTTTATCACATTGCAAATGTACATCTTTATGTATGCCTTTTTTTGCAACAGAAAAATAAGATTCAATTCAACTCACACAAACGAGAAATTAAATGTAACAGAGGAATGGGCCAAAATGATTTGGAGCTAATGTGGGATTGTCCCCCCAAAAATTATCACGTAGGCACATTTCTCTCAAATTGGAATGAAAGAAACTTATTTCCCCATTTAAGCCTCTTCGTTCCTGGAGCAACACAGGGCCAGAAGAAGACAGAAGGGGCTATAAGGCAGTTATAACATGTGGCTTGTGTGAGAGGTAGTTCTGTGTTACCTTGGCAGCGAGGTGGTCAGAGAGAGCAGGGCTGTATTATATTTGGGTAGTACTTTGTGTGTGCGAAGTCACTGGCCTGTGCAGTCACTGGACGAGCAGCTAAGGGAATATAGAACACACACACACACACAGTCACACATGCGCTTGCACAAAAACACAAACACACACACCTTGGAAATATTCATGTCATTAAGCCAATAGCAATTTAACCAAAGTTGTTGTTGATTTTCCTGCTAGGTTTTTAACCACAATGGTGGCTGTCTGTGGTGAGGAGTGTGTGTGATGGTGTTGAGGAGTGTATTTGGCCAGGTTTTGTGGTGCGGTAGGCACAGGTAGAAGATGTAGAATATGCTAAAGGAGTTGACAGATCCTCCTGTTGTGTCTCTTGTGGTGGTTTAGCACCAGGTTGTTGACTGAGGGCTGGCGGCTGGGTGCTCGGGACGGTCTGGGGCTGACAGAGAGACTTCTGCTGTGGTGGTTTGGTATCAGGCTTTGCTTTGAGTCTCTGGGCTTGGGGCTTAGGGCTAGAAGATGGTTTGGGGAATGGGGTTGGTTGGTGGCTAGTTGGGGGTTGGTTGGGTGTGGATAGAGGCTGAACATCCAGGCCTGCCCTCACTGACCACCTCCTATACCCTTCATGGGAGAGAGAGTTGTTTGGTTAGCAGTTTGATTTATGGGATTGGGTTTTTAATATGCAGCCCTAGCCCGCCTCTCTCAACCCTGTTAAGTTTGAAGGATAGACGCAACCACAGGTGTCAGAGCTAACTGTACTCTTTTAATCATAACGACAACTGAACAATACAGAACGTGGGGGGGCGTAACATAGCCCCAGGGACAACCACTGTTACAATAATATATTGTGTGACTCTCCTACTGTACGTACTAAACAGACATAACACCCCTCCCGTATCAAACCGGGTGTGAAAGTCATTCACAAAGTCATGCAGACGCCCAGGCCTAGTATGAGTACGGACTGGCCGGGGCTCAGGCACATTGACAGCGGGTTGGGGACCTGTGACTTCAGGCTACAGCGGAGGAGGTGGAGCCGCTGATGTGTCCAGCCAGGCAGCCGGTAGGGCTGCAGGGTTGGGCGAGTTAACCCCCGGCCCCGGAGGTGCTTGCACTTTGGAAAGACTGCTTGCATGCCAGCATAAAATGTCCGAGACCTGGAATGTGGCTGGTCCATGCTGCCATCTGACCTGAACAGGGTTTGACAAGAAGGATTAGAGCTTGTTGTCGGGGTGAGGCTGTCGGATCCTGACCTATTCGGAGGCGGCTGTGATCGGCGGCCTAGCCCATCGTGACTTGTCAAAGCGGTCTTTCATCTGCTGCTGCCCGGGCCGTGACTGTGGCCCGAGCATTGGGAGCTGGTGGTTGAGTTAAACGAGGGCGAGGATGAGGGAAGAGTCTATCCAGGGCCAGCTGCAGCTCACGTCCCAGCATGAGGGACGCTGGGGAGACCGCTGTTGTGGATTGCTGCATGGAATGGTAGTGCAGCAGTGTTTGGAGCAGATTGGTGGCGAACATACACCCGTGTTCGAGGTGTGCCCTAATGCCAATTTTGAGCGTCTGGTGTTCCCCTGAGGTTGGTAGTACGCTGTGCGGATGTGGCGAGTCCCCTCCCCTTCCAAGTAGGAGGATAACTCATTGGACACCATCTGGGGGCCATTGTCAGTGGTGATGGCCTTTGGTAGGCCCCAGTGGGAGAAGTGTGACTCGAGAATGTCTGTATTCACTCTGGTAGTGACCGAGCCCATCGTGTCACCTCCAGCATTTGGAGTGGAGGTCGTAGGAGGTTGTAGGCTGCAGATATTCCCAGGGGCTGGATGGGGGCCTTGTTTTCCAGCTAACAATGCAGACGGGCAGACCCTGACCAGGGCCTCAATATCCCTGTCGATGCCTGGCCACCACACCAGGTCACAACGCCATTTCTTGAGCCTGACTATGCCCGTGGCCCTTGTGCACCATAGCGAGCACATGTGCATGAACAGCACTTGCACCACAGTGCAGAGCCCTCGCAAGACACAGGTGTGGATCTAGCAGGACAGCTCCTCTTGGACCATGAAGTACGGCGACAGCTCCTCTAGAGCTTTGTTTGGGCCAGCCCTGTCCGATGAAGGTCACCAGTTTGGAGAGAGTGGGGTTGTCTGCCGATGCCTGCTGGAGTTCCTGCAGTGACACAGTAGCCTAGATTGGAGTGTGCAGGAGCTGGTTATGCTCAGCCTGGTCATGTCCATGAGCCGGCACTGACGCCACAACATTGTCACGGCCTGGTGTGAACTGGAGGCAGAAGTTATACTGCTGCAGACAGTCTGACCAGCGGTAGAGGAGGGGTTTGTGGCCTGTTCCAGACGTGGCCAGAAGGGATGGGGAGAGCTTGGTGGTCCATCCGATGTCTAAATGCACATCTAAATGCACATTCCTGATTCTACATGTGAAATTAAAATGTGCTCGTTCTAGCTTGTGGTGAGGAGATTTTTTATGTTTATGACGAAAACGTAATGTTGTTGATATAGTAATGACTATATAGTGGCCCTGACGACAGTGACAATTTCCTTTAACATTTGGCAACTACGATGGCTTAATTTTCCCTACCACTACCCTCTCCTTTTCTCACTCTTCATGGTGAGTCCCCGGTTCCATGGACTTGATCGATTCAGTCCTTTGAAACTTACATTACTGCGCTGGGCTTGCAGAATGTGAGTGATACTACGCTAAAAGCACTGCTTCTACACTGTCTGGGCGCAGAGAGACAGCGAGTGTTTTTGGACACTGCTGAATGCTGTTGATCTCTTGGAGACACACTTCTCTACTCCCCAAAGTTCAGTCCCGCTCCAAGGCCGGAGTCTTCCTCTGCGCAGGTGCCCAGTCGAGGCACAGCGTCCGGTCCCGCTCCATGGCAGGAGCCTCCCCCTGCGCCGATGTCCAGTCCGAACACGGCGTCCAGTCCAGCTCCATGGCCGGAGCCTTCCCCTGCGCCGATGCCCAGTCCGAGCACGGCGTCCAAACCAGCTCCAAGGCAGGAGCCTTCCTCTGCGCCGATGTCCAGTCCGAACACGGCGTCCAGTCCAGCTCCAAGGCAGGAGCCTTCCTCTGCGCCGATGCCCAGTCCGAACACGGCGTCCAGTCCAGCTCCATGGCAGGAGCCCTTCTCTGCCCCGATGCCCAGTCTAGACACGGCGTCTAGTCCCGCTCTATGGCAGGAGTCTTCTTCTGCACCTAGGTCCAGTCCAGCCACAGTCTTCAGCCTGGATCCATGGCTGGATCTGCGGGATGAGTGGGTTCTTCGTCCCGCACCAGAGCCGCTACCGACACTAGACACCCCCCTAACCCTCCCTTTTGGTTTCCTGACCATAGAGAGCCTTTATTTTCTATATTGGAGTAGGTCAGGGCGTGACTGGGGGGGTTAGTCTAGTTTATATTTTCTATGTGGGGTTCTAGGTTTGTTTTTTCTATGTTGGGGTTTTGGTATGATTCCCAATTAGAGGCAGCTGGCTATCGTTGTCTCTAATTGGAGATCATACTTAAGTAGCATTTTTTGGGGTTATGGGATATTGTTTATGTTTCGAGTTAGTGTTGTAGTCACAGTTCGTTGTTTGTTAGTTTTTGTTTATTGTTTTTGTCTTTGCTAAAGTTTCCCTTCTTTAATAAATTATGTGGAACTACAAATGACCGTGACACCATCAGCTAAATCATATACATTTCGGATACAGTGTCCATCAATTTAGCTTATGCTATGGTAGTCACTTCTAGACTGGTAGTTACCTGTAGCAGGGTAACGTACACATGTTTGTTAGGTTTATCTTTGACCACCATTAGCTAGCTAGCGGTGAGATGTTTCTTTGTGGCAGGGACACTGTAACCCAAACCGTTTGTAAATAATAGCATGCTATTCCTTTGTATTTCAAAATGTGGATCGATTTTTGTACAGAGAAAGGTCTCACTTTGAACAACTATAGCTTTCTACAAACTGTGATAAAAATGTTTTGATTCATTATCTGATTAACGGAACTAACCGTCTAATGCCCGTTCCCTACTACAGGATGGAACCACTACAGTACCAGAATCCTACAGGATATTTTCTCCTTCATTCTGTAGGTTGCATTATTCTAGTTCTGCCCGATTTGGCAATGTTCTCCTACTAGAGAACCAGAATAAGAGAACTAAGCTGAACCAGGCAGAACTAGAAGTATGCAACCTACAGCTGAAAGTATTGTATTGGCTCCTGGGATTTTAAAAATGGAAATAAAAGCGAAACCAAAAATGTGTTTGGCCTGGCTTTTTATCAATCTTCTAAATATGTCTTCCTGCATAGATTCACAGAAGATATTTACACTGAGTGTATAAAACATTATGAACACCTGCTCTTTCCATGAATTCAGGTGAAAGCTATGATCCCTTATTGATGTCACTTGTTAAATCCACTTCAATCAGTGTAGATGAAGGGGAATAGACAGTTTAAAGAAGGATTGTAAAGCCTTGAGACAGTTGAGACATTGATTGTGTATGTGTGCTATTCTGAGGGCGAATGGGCAAGACCAAAGATTGAAGTGCCTTTGAACGGGGTATAGGTGCCAGGTGTGTTTGTGTCAAGAACTGCAGCGCTGCTGGGTTTTTCACCCTCAACAGTTTCCCGTGTGTATCAAGAATGGGCCACCCCCCCCCCCCAAAGGACATCCAGCCAACTTGACACAACTTGTGTGAAGCATTGGAGTCAACATGGTCCAGCATCCCTGTGGAACGCTTTCGACACCTTGTAGAGTCCATGCCCCGATGAATTGAGGCTGTTCTGAGGGCAATATTTGGAAGGTGTTCTTAATGTCTTATACACATCTGATGCTAGACATTCAAATGTATCCAAATAATGTTCATTCGTCAAGGGGAGTGTACACTAATGCTAACTCAAAAAGAGAATTGGGTATTCAACATAAATGTTGTGTGGTAAAAGTTACATACAAAAAAAAACTACAAGATGAACAGTGTAGTGCATTTCAGTGTGTCTGAGTATGTCTCCTGTGTAGTAAAGTGGTCATGATGAAATTGCCATTCAAAGACACGTACAGTATGACAAGTGTAGTGAAGTTCAGGGAATAGTTGTACAGTGTGTGCTGTGTCGTGTGTGAGCGTGCCTGAGGTGTAAAGTACAGACATCTGTTGATCAACAAATGATGGGAGGGGTGTGGTCGTGACCAAACTGCCATTCAGCTCCTCTTGAGTCATCTTCTGCTTGACATCCAGCATAATGTCCCGTCCATTGAGAGGGATACAGTTCACGGGATACTGTTCTGCTCCAATGACCCACACAGGCAAAGGAATTCTGTTTCTGTATCTAGAATCCGCTCCAGGAAGAAGCCCAGGCAACACACAACACGGTAATGACACTCTATTGTACAGTTTGAAATACAGAGGAACTGTGCCAGCATAACATCAACATTAGGGTAGTCTAGTTGAACATGCATACATGTGTACATACATAGAAATTACATTTAGAACAATAAGTGGCGGATAAAGACATAGCCCTCAACTTTTGCACAGTGGCCAGGCAGTGAACATGTACCTAGGTAGCCAGACAGTACCTAGCTACATGTCTATCAGGCATGCTTAGGCAAATATTTTTCATAGTAAAACCAGATCATGAGTTTTAGAGATTTACAACAGTAAAATTGTTGTATTATTGTTTATTGTTATTGTTAGGAAACTTAGCTAGCTAGCTTGCTGGTTAGCCAATAAGTGTTATTTACAGTATGTTTGGAATCCTAACTATATATTGCTTCATGCCTCTGATTTTGTGAGATTGAAATGCATTCACTGTCTTAATCAAAACCAATATGTCAACCCTAGTCAATTATCTTACCCTAGTCAATTCCTTCGACCTCATGGCTTGGTTTCTGCTCTGACATGCACTGTCAACTGTAGGACCTTATGTAGGCAGGTGTGTGCCTTTCCAAATCATGTCCAATCAATTGACTTTACCACAGGTGGACTCCAATCAAGTTGTAGAAACATCTCAAGGATGATCAATGGAAACAGGATGCACCCGAGCTCAATTTCGAGTCTCATAACAAAGGGTCTGAATACTTATGTAAACGTTATCTTTCTTAATTTTTTTTAAATCTTGAATACATTTGCTAAACATTCTACAAACCTGGTTTTGCTTTGTCAATATGGGGTATTGTGTGTAGATTGAGGGGGGAAATTATTTGATACATTTTAGAACAAGGCTGTAACGTAACAAAATGTAGAAAAATCCAAGGGGTCTGAATACTTTCCGAATGCTCTGTAACAGTAAAACATTCTTCTGACGACAAAACAAATATTTGGCACCTTCAATTATTGAACATTTTCACATAAAAAAGTAGATTCCAACACTCGGCCGCTCAGGCGAATTTGACGAACTACTGAACGTGGAACCAATCAGAACTCTCGTACCTACCCCTCGTGATGAAGGCAGCCAATGGCCTGATTCTATATATGATGTAAACACAGCCTCTCGGGAAAACGCGTGCTGGTGTCTGATGAAGAGGAACAGATATAGCTAGCGCTCAACACTGAAATAAGATAAACATCTGTTTTCGACTTGAAATATGCATCATGCAATACAAATTGCCTTGATCATAAGAAAAGGTATCGCCGTTGACCATTTCGCCAATTTATTGAAAGCTAGCCAACGTTACAGCAGAACTGCCAACTCTCACACATTGTCAACGTGTGTTTTGTCGGCCATCTTTCTGGCAATTAATGAAATTGTTGAATCATGTTTTGGCATGATTATATGTCACATTTCAAATAGCTATCTATAGGCTTTAAAGAAACATTCAATCACATACTTTGCATAGAAACTCCTAATAAATGCATGTAGATAGAAAGATGTGTGTGGCATGTATGCTAGAATGGAGGTTTAAAAATGACAGCTGCGTATTCACATAAGCCATGACATATAGCATAGCCTACACATAGCATACCTTGCAATACACTTGTCTGTAAAAACAGTTGTACAATGTGCTCTGCAATAAGACAACAATAGTTTGATTTGTAAACCAGATGCATTCTCATATAGCAGCTGCCCGATACCATTGTGGGCATGCATGATGTTAGATGCATTGGAATATAAGGTATGGATAATGATAAAGAGCCTGTAGGATTATATAAAATGCAGTTGGGAAATGAATGTTTGAGTTTCAAATACTAAACGTTCAGTGACTGTGAGTGTATTTAGGTGGTTTAAATGATTAACTGACATACCAACCTCCTAAAAAGTTAGCGGTGGCAAAATCTTGCCAGTCTAGTCTTTATTCTACGATGACATTTTTTCCATAATGTATGTTTCATGCATATACATTTGAACAAAGAACACCATCACAAATAGTGTTTCACCATTTATCGAGTACGGAGGCAAAAAAACAACGGCGTCTCAGGCAATATTGGAAGTATCTAAATATAGTGTAACCTACCAATCAATGAATGGGGCGGCAGGTAGTCCAGTGGTCAGAGTGTTGGGCCACTAACCGGAAGGTTGCTGGATCGAATCCCTGAGCTGACAAGGTGAAAATATGTTGTTCTGAAAATGGCAGTTGACCCACTGTTCTTGTCATTCTGGCTGTCATTGTAAATATGCATTTTTTTCTTAGCTGAATTGACTCGTTAAATAAAATAAAAATGTATATGAAGTGCTGTGGAGGCCGCAGTACAGAAACGAGCACTTTACCTATTCCTAAAGCCTGGGCCTCTGATGGAGACGGTAGAGCTGTCATCAACACATGTTCCTCTAGGAGTATTTGTGTGCCCAGGCCCCATTGGCATTTTGGAAGGATCCCACCCAATGTCATTTAGCAGATGCTCATAGCTCGATGGCAAATCGACAGGTTTTCCAGATAGTCGGCTAGGCTACCTGCTACCCTGACAAGACTGTGAGACAAAACCCACAATGAAAAGACAACAGGCAAATGCATATGATGTCCCAACGTCTAAATAGTGAGAGCAGGGCTAGTTCAAAGTGCAGTAGGATGGTTCTCCTCGCAGTTGAGTGAATGAGCCCATGCTTGGTGAATAGCACTTGGGAGCGGGACACAGAAGAGCTGACTAGATCATGTGAGACAAAAGTGAGAGACAAGAATGAATAAATACATCATCACAGCAATGGAATGTGTTTATGAGCTAGAAAATGAACATCCTAACAGTCTGAGGCAGGGTGCTCTGCAGTCATCCTACTCCAAATATTGACAGGGATAATGTGGCATTTTTTATTTGTCTGTATGAATGAAACGAGTGGGTCCTGCCTTGATGACTCTATTAGATGTACACTACTTGTCCAATAGATTTTGTAGTTTTTAATTGTAATAAACTGACAGCTAAAACGCTCCTTGTCCCAGAATGACATGTTAGCTAGTGATAAAGCGATCTGTTCCTGCTAGCTAGCCACATATCTACTTGTAACAAGCTAGCTAACTAGCAAGCTAGCTACATTACCAAGGTTGCTGTCTTCTAAGTTGAGATGTCACCAGCTGTCTACTATCTTAGATGCGGATAACGTGATTGGCAGACTTGACCAGCAGAGATAGTACCATGGATAGTACACCCGTTTTGATTGGTTTACAGTTTTTCTAGCGAACATAAAAGTAAGTCTTTTGAAATAACTTGCAAGAGTTGACTTGATCAACAAACGGAAATGTGTTTAGAATTAATAAATATACACAATATGTAAAAAAACAGATCCTCCCTCGACAGAGATCGATCATCTAAAGCAGATAGCTTGCTACGGCCCACCACCTACCTCTCTCCAGAGAAATATGCCATCACACACACACACATGGACATGCGGGTGTGCACACATAAGGTGGCAGGTAGCCTAGTGGTTAGAGTGTTGGGCCAGTCACCCAAAGGTTGCTAGTTTGAATCCCTGAGCTGACATGTTGAAAAATCTGTCATTGTGCCCTTGAGCAAGCACTTAACTGTAATTGCTCCAGGGTTGCTGTTGATAATGGCTGACCCTGGCCAGAACCCCACTCTCTGAAGGGTGTCTCAGGGGGAGTAGGAATATGCAAGAAAACATAGGACAAATATTAGCACCCACCAAATGATTATCCCACACACACTTCTCTATCGGTCTTAACTCCTCTATATACAGGCAAGTTACAGCGGTAACACCATTTTCTGTCACATACTCCGACACACATGCACAACCATTGATATTTCATTCACAACCCCACCCTGTCATACACACACTCTGGCGTAGACATATGCTAAATGCCCTTACACAATTAAACATGAAAAACACATGTTGTTTTCAGACACGTGTGCAGTTTCACGTGGCTTTTCACATGACTCAGACATTTGATTTCCCAACATTCCACATGTGATACTCTCAGTTTCATATGTGTGCTTTTGTGACCGGCAGGATTAGAACCCAAGTCTCCCAAGGGAGAAGCCAATGTCTTGACCATTAAACCAAGAAGGCTGACAATGGATTTCTCTCCTAATGTATATTTATTGTAAATTTGTCTCAATCTCAGAATATTGACTGTTCAATTCAAAATAGGGCTGTCAAATGTAAAAAATAAATACGTAATCAAGTCATGATTAATCACACACTTTATTTCTTTTTTAATTAACCTTTATTTAACAAATGCAGAATTTGCTGAAATGTAAGAATATTGACTTCTTGATTTTGTCCAAAGTAGTGCAAAATCAGGTGAATTCAAATCAAATCAATTTATATAGCCCTTCTTACATCCGCTGATATCTCAAAGTGCTGTACAGAAACCCAGCCTAAAACCCCAAACAGCAAGCAATGCAGGTGTAGAAGCACGGTGGCTAGGAAAAACTCCCTAGAAAGGCCAAAACCTAGGAAGAAACCTAGAGAGGAACCAGGCTATGAGGGGTGGCCAGTCCTCTTCTGGCTGTGCCAGGTACAGATTATAACAGAACATGGTCAAGATGTTCAAATGTTCATAAATGACCAGCATGGTCAAATAATAATAATCACAGTAGTTGTCGAGGGTGCAACAAGTCAGCACCTCAGGAGTAAATGTCAGTTGGCTTTTCATATAGCCGATCATTAAGAGTATCTCTACCGCTCCTGCTGTCTCTAGAGTTGAAAACAGCAGGTCTGGGACAGGTATCACGTCCGGTGAACAGGTCAGGGTTCCATAGCCGCAGGCAGAACAGTTGAAACTGGAGCAGCAGCACGGCCAGGTGGACTGGGGACAGCAGGGAGTCATCATGCCAGGTAGTCCTGAGGCATGGTCCTAGGGCTCAGGTCCTCCGAGAGAGAGAAAGAAAGAGAGAATTAGAGAGAGCATACTTAAATTCACACAGGACACCGGATAAGACAGGAGAAGTACTCCAGATATAACAGACTGACCCCAGCCCCCCGACACATAAACTACTGCAGCATAAGTACTGGAGGCTGAGACAGGAGGGGTCAGGAGACACTGTGGCCCCATCCGATGATACCCCCGGACAGGGCCAAACTGGCAGGATATAACCCCACCCACTTTGCCAAAGCACAGCCCCCACACCACTAGAGGGATATCTTCAACCACCAACTTACCATCCTGAGACAAGGCCGAGTATAGCCCACAAAGATCTCCGCCACGGCACAACCCCAGGGGGGGCGCCAACCCAGACAGGAAGATCACGTCAGTGACTCAACCCACTCAAGTGACGCACCCCTCCTAGGAACGGCATGGAAGAGCACCAGTAAGCCAGTGACTCAGCCCCTGTAATAGGGTTAGAGGCAGAGAATCCCAGTGGAGAGAGGGGAACCGGCCAGGCAGAGACAGCAAGGGCGGTTCGTTGCTCCAGAGCCTTTCCTTTCACCTTCACACTCCTGGGCCAGACTACACTCAATCATATGACTTACTGAAGAGATGAGTCTTCAGTAAAGACTTAAAGGTTGAGACCGACTCTGCGTCTCTCACATGGGTAGGCAGACCATCCCATAAAAATTGAGCTCTATAGGAGAAAGCCCTGCCTCCAGCTGTTTGCTTAGAAATTCTAGGGACAATAAGGAGGCCTGCGTCTTGTGACCGTAGCGTACGTGTAGGTATGTACGGCAGGACCAAAATCGGAAAGATAGGTAGGAGCAAGCCCATGTAATGCTTTGTAGGTTAGCAGTAAAACCTTGAAATCAGCCCTTGCCTCAACAGGAAGCCAGGGTAGGGAGGCTAGCACTGGAGTAATATGATAAAAAATGTTGGTTCTAGTCAGGATTCTAGCAGCCGTATTTAGCACTAACTGAAATTGATTTAGTGCTTTATCTGGGTAGCCAGAAAGTAGAGCATTGCAGTAGTCTAACCTAGAAGTAACAAAAGCATGGATTAATTTTTCTGCATAATTTTTGGACAGAAAGTTTCTGATTTTTGCAATGTTACGTAGATGGAAAAAAAGCTGTCTTTGAAACAGTCTTGATATGTTTTCGAATGACATCCCCAAGAGGTAAAATATATAGTGAAAACAATAGTGGTCCTAAAACGGAACCTTGAAGAACACCGAAATTTACAGTTGATTTGTCACAGGACAAACCATTCACAGAGACAAACTGATATCTTTCCAACAGATAATATCTAAACCAGGCCATACCTTGTCCGTGTAGACCAATTTGGGTTTCCAATCTCTCCAAAAGAATGTGGTGATCGATGGTATCAAAAAAGCAGCACTAAGGTCTAGGTGCACGAGGATAGATGCAGAGCCTCGGTCTGACACCATTAAAAGGTCATTTACCACCTTCACAAGTGCAATCTCAGTGCTATGATGGGGTCTAAAACCAGACTGAAGCATTTCGTATACATTGTTTTTCTTCAGGAAGGCAGTGAGTTGCTGCGCAACAGCTTTTTTTTTAATTGAGAGGAATGGAATTGACAAAGCTTTAACCTCAATGTCAATTTGTTTTGACATTGCATTGTTGTTGTTAGCTGTATATATGATATAAAAGTATCTGTTTACATTCATTCCAGTAGCAAACACGTTCACACATTTTCAAATACATTAAAATCCCTTTTAGGCCTGTGTGTTAAATGTATCAAAAACCAATGGACAGCTAACAATAACAGAAGCTAAAAATAGCTAGCTAGAAAAAAAATGGAAGGCTAGCTATCACACATACACCAAAATGACCAGAAAACATGTTTTACAAAACTGTGTTGAGTTCTCTGGATTTTGAAAACGTAACCATGCATACAAACCGGAAAACAGCCTAAAAAAATGAGGAGACATGGAGAGCTAGACATCTTCTCTCTTCTTTTCACTGGGCTTCTTCCAACGGTCACGGACAAATGTACAAAGAAGAGAGGCCTGCGCCTGTAGAAGTAACACTTTCTGAATGCCTCTCCCTAGTAGTACCACTCAGTACATGTATATCAATGCATTACCGTGGAGGACTACAGTAGTATAGGAGTGGATGGCTCAGAAATAAGAAATTCTTTTTTTAATACACTCTAATTATTATACTCAGGTAGGCTAAGTAACCATTTTACAAAATGCCATTACTGTATTTGCATGCACATGTGGAAACATTGCTACTGCAACATGTAAACATCAACTTTTCACACGTGATGAGAATAACACTATTTCACCCCCCACGTGTGAAAATGCAATGCCACATGTGAGAATTGTGACTTTCAAATGTTAATGTTTGTCAAATGCGAACTTGCAATTTCGTACGTGTGAAACTGGCATGCATCTTGTTGCTATTAGCCATCTGTTTACAGTGAAAGGCAAGATGTGTTGCTCGGTTCTGGGCCAGCAGCAGATGTTCTATGCTCTTATTTGCAGCTACTCACCATACAACCGAGCAATAGTCAAGATGTGATAAAAACCAGAGCCTGCAGGACTTGTTTGGTCGAATGTGGTGTTATAAAAGCAGAGCATCTCTATCACAAACAGACCTCTTCCCATCTATACAACAATTGAACCAATACGCCTTGACCACGACAATTTACAATCTAATGGAACTCCAAGAATGTTAGTTTCCTCAACTTGCTCAACAGCCACATCATTTCATTACCAGATTCAGCTGAGGTCTAGAACTTAGGGAATGATTTGAACCACATGCAATGCTTTTAGCTCTAGTTCAGGACTCGTTTATTACTAGCCACCCATTCCAAAACGGACTGCAACTCTTTGTTTTTACGGTTGCTGTGATTTCAATAGCTGTGGTCGCTGCTGCGTATCATGTTGAATCATCAGTGTACATAGATACAGAGGCTTTGTTTAAGGCCAATTATCAGTCATTTGTGTCAGTGCAGTACATGTTGAGTGCCCTTCTCTATACGGATGCTGAAAGTCTGTTGTTCATTTGCAATTTAATGTCATTTGTTCACGGAGAAATAGCATTGTATCTGGTCAAATAATTATCTTCAAAAGTTTGCTAAGAGCCTGTAGCAAGCTGTTTGGTCAGCTATTAGAACCAATAAATGGCACTTTACCATTCTTGGGTAGCGGAATCAGGGCTGTAACCAGGGTTTGAGTTTTAGTGTGGTCCGGAAGGGTGTGCCCCCAGGAATTGACCTTTATATAAAATAAAACGTTAAAATGCTGTTTGGAGAACAGCAAAAATGACCCCATCCATTATCACCTTGACTGCTGTAGGTCCATTCACATCTGTCCATCTACAAACACTTAGCCTATTAGCTATACAATTGTAATGTTATACCCCTGAAAGGGGGGAAATATGGGAAATCATTCACACTGATACGTAGCATCAGCGACTGTTCAGTCAGTTGTACTGATGAATTGCACGAAATCCTCAACTCTTTACATAGATATCTCTTTTCTTAAATGACATAGCGTTCACATTTGTATTCCTAGGCATTACGAATCAAGCTCCGAACAAACAGACATCAATGGAGCACACAGATGATCGTATGATGACGTTCACGTGAATTATTCGAATATTATTTACGATTCTGTATTAATATCAGTGATGTAGTGGTAAAAAAAAAAGGTGGTTAATGGGTAAACTAAAAACTCTAGAGGGTGATCGAGATATGACAAACAACCACGAATATAAACAAAACGTATTACATTTGGATTGCATTTTATTGTAGGCCTAGGGCTTTATGGAAGACAGGCCATTTTGAGATGTTCATATTGAAACATATCTTCTTTTTTTAAGTTCCTAATTTATTTGATAAGATTAGTACAGATTTTCTTAGGGCCCCGGCCCCAAGTTTAGGAACCACTGTACTAACCTCTCTCTTTGATTGCTTCCTCTCTCTCTGTCTCCTCTGCTTCCTCTTGCATGCATCGCAGCCTGCCTCAGCCTCACCACTGAGCACCACATCACTGCCTGTCTCAGTAGCCTACTCTCTGTAAAGCAGTTATTATGAGAACTTAGTAGCCTATTTTTTGCTCCTGCTGAGGTAGGCTCCATTTAACGTTAGCTTCTTACTTCATCCTTCTAGCTGGCTAAGTAATACTAGCCAGAGCCCTTCAACGTTATTGCTAGCCACCAGTTGTGCACTCATTCTCTGATAGGTTTTTGGTTGTTTGGGATGTCTATAGACATGGCAGAAGTCGCAGGACGGTTTTAAAATGACCTTTTGTCCGGTAATCTCGCAAAAACACAGTCATCAGCATCTCTAGTTGCTTATTGGAGCTGACTCCGACCTGGGGTAGTTCATTTCATATCTCAGGCCCTTGGACTGTGCCGCGAGAAGGCGTAGTTTGGCGCCGTTTGAGAAAGTGGTTAATGTGTTGCTAAAAAGGCAAATCCAGGGACGCAAGCAAATCAAGAATATAAGCATTCTGAGCTTTGATCAACGCTTTGAGCTATATTCAGATGTTGACCCATAATTGATTTTCTTTATTGTGTACAAAATCTATATTTATATTATTATATTTTTTATTTATTAATTACGTAGGTCCGGACCTCGGTGTCCTCATACTACATGTCCAGTAGTTAGGGTACTGAGCTGAATGAATTTATGTCTGACGACAAAGGCTCAGATTAAAGATATGAGAAACAGGAGTGGAAATATAGTCCAATACCATCCTCAGTAGCTTTCCATCTGTTGTCAATGTCAGGTGGTTTCTCATTATTGATGGACAGCAATAATTGTTCTTCAACTGCCACACTAACTTTACAGAATTCAAAATTACAACGTTTTTATTTCATTATTTGGTCTTTTATGCATGAAGATGACAGTTTTTTGAGTTTGATTACTTTGCCAGTGAAATATTAAAATAAGTGGCAATATCAAAAGGTTTTGTGATGAATGAGCCTTCTAATTCAATGAAAGATGGCGTTGAATTAGTCGTTCTGCCCATACTTTTATTTAAAGCACTTCAAGGCTTCAAGGCTTGCCAATCAGCCAGACTTTAGCCACTCCTTTTGCTTCGAGATGCTCCTTCTCACAGACATCAGACCAGCAACTATTTTTCACATCTTCAACACGGGAATCGTTTCAAAACGTTTGTACGATCTCTTATACACTATTTTAGTCCCCGCCTTTGGAACTTTTGCTTTTCTGGATATAACCATTATACTACGGTCTCTATATCCAATGGGTATGGATACATTGGTAAAAATGTGATCAACCCACGTGGATGATGTAGATCCTGCACTCTTTGGAAATACTCTGGTCGGCTGATTGCAACACCCCTAAAGAAGAGCCTTTTAATGAGTCGGGGTAAACTTGTAACCACAGCACTTCAACAACATTAGACATTTGTCATGAGGTCCTCTCTAAGATTTATAGGGAATATGGCTATGACCATATGAAGCAACCACCCTCCCCTCCCCCCATAGGCATCCCTGTCTCTTCTGTAGTTGTGATATCCTTGTATTGCTACCGCTGTATCATTAAAGGAATGGATCTTAGACCGTTTCGACGATGGCCAATGTATGAATGTCATCCAACGTTAGCACGTTATTGATGTAATATGATCTATTGTTAGGCCTTTCCTAGGTAGCTTGTCGACGATGGACATAAGAAGAAGAAAGAAAACACACAAATCGTGACAAGAACGTGGTTTGCCTAATAGAGTCAGTCAATCAGGCACTTGTGGGTGACAGTTGGTGTATGTGTGAGTGACGTTGTGCTACTGACCTGGAAGCTATGCTCTCTCACTCCTCCCAGTCTTTTGGGAGGGAGAGTGTACAATGAGCCCATGGTAGGCAATGTCCCCACGCTCTCTGGCAGCTTTCATGGCTGGGATAAGTTCTTTCCACCTCTGGTGCACATCTCCCGAGTAGTCCTCGTTAAGAAAGATGTTGGTTCCTCTCAAGTTCTTGGCTCTCTCCAGAACAGCCATCTTGTCCTTAAACCTCAGGAATTTGACCACTATCGTCCTGGGTCTGTTACTTGGGCTGGTTGCAGACCTGTGGGCGCACTTCACCTCAATCTTTTTATGATCCATCTGCAGCTTTTCAGGGATCATTTTTCTTACTTTCTCAGACTCGGCCCAGTTCTCATGTGAAGACTCTGGTATGCCACCCACAACAATGTTTTTCCTCCTGGATTGTCCCCTCGAGATAGCCTGTTTTCCAAGTCATTGTTAATAATGGTTCACAGACAGTGCTGATGTCCTCTCGCGTGGACTTACAGTTTGCTGTCATCTTGCTGAAAGTCTCTTTCAGGACGTCCACCTGTAAACTGCAAACTGTTCTTAAGGTCTTGGACCTCTCTGGTCAGATTGTCCATTCTTTTGTTAGTCGAGTCCATCAGTATTTGGACAAAGCTCTTGAAGCTATTTTGGGAGGGACAGGGTGAAGAAGGGAAGAGAGAGAGAGAGAGAAGGGAGATAAGTGGGAGAAAGGGAGAGTAGAAGAGAGAGAGGGAGGGAAAGAGAGGAGGGGGATAGAGGGCGAGAGGGTGGAGGGTGTGAAAGAAGGTGGAGGGAGAGAGAAGAGGCGATAGAGAGAAAGAGAGAGGGAGAAAAAGAGAAGAAAAGAGAGGGAGGGAGGGAGAGAGAGAGAGAGAAGAGCGAGATGGGGAAAGGGGGAATAGAGAAGAGAGAGAGACTCATTGACAAATGTTGACATAAGCATCAATTGGTTGATGCTCATCTTTTCACATTGACTGCAATGTTTATTTATTTGATTTTATTTCACCTTTATTTAACCAGGTAAGCCAGATGAGAAGAAGTTCTCATTTACAACTGCGACCTGGCCAAGATAAAGCAAAGCACTGCAGCAAAAACAACAACACAGACAAACGTACACTCCATAACACAAATAGAAAAATCTGTATACAGTGTGTGGAAATTAAGTAAGGGGGTAAGGCAATAAATAGGCCATAGTGGCGAAGTAATTACAATTTACCAATTTACACTGGAGTGATAGATGTGCAGACGATGATGTGCAAGTAGAAATACTGGTGTGCAAAAGAGCAGAAGAACAAAATCAAATATGGGGATGAGGTAGGTAGTTGATTGGATGGGCTATTTACAGATGGGCTGTGTACAGCTGCAGCGATCGGTATGCTGCTCTGACAGCTGACGCTTAAAGTTAGTGAGGGAGATATAAGTCTCCAACTTCAGTGATTTTTGCAATTCGTTCCAGTCATTGGCAGCAGAGAACTGGAAGGAGAGGCAGCGAAAGGGGGTGTTGGCTTTGGGGATGACCAGTGAAATATACCTGCTGGAGCGCGTGTGTGTTGTGTTGCTTTGGTGACCAGTGAGCTGAGATAAGGCGTGGCTTTACCTAGCAAAGACTTATAGGTGACCTGGAGCCAGTGGGTTTGGTGACGAATATGTAGCGAGGACCAGCCAACGAGAATGTACAGGTCGCAGTGGTGGGTAGTATATGGGGCTTTGGTGACAAAACGGATGACACTGTGATAGACTGCATCTAACTTGCTAAGTAGAGTGTTGGAGGCTATTTTGTAAATGACATTGCCGAAGTCAAGGATCGGTAGGATAGTCAGTTTGGCAGCATGAGTGAAGGAGGCTTTGTTGCGAAATAGGAAGCCGATTCTAGATTTAATTTTGGATTGGAGATGCTTAATATGAGTCTGGAAGGAGAGTTTACAGTCTAGCCCGACACCTAGGTATTTATAGTTGTCCACATATTCTAAGTCAGAACCGTCCAGAGTAGTGATGCTGGTCGGTCGGGCGGGCGGGTGCGGGCAGCGATCGGTTGAAGAGCATGCATTTTATTTTACTAGCATTTATGAGCAGTTGGAGGCCACGGAAGGAGTGTTGTATGGTGTTGAAGCTCGTTTGTAGGTTTGTTAACACAGTGTCCAAAGAAGGGCCAGATGTGTACAGAATGGTGTCGTCTGCGTAGAGGTGGATCAGAGAATCACCCGCAGCGAGAGTGACATCATTGATATATACAGAGAAAAGAGTCGGCCCGAGAATTGAACCCTGTGGCACCCCCATAGAGACTGCTAGAGGTCCGGACAACAAGCCCTCCAATTTGAGACACTGAACTCTATCTGAAAAGTAGTTAGTGAACCGATAAGAATACGGTGATTGACGGAGTCGAAAGCCTTGGCCAGGTCGATGAAGATGGCTGCACAGTACTGTCTTTTATCGATGGCGGTTATGATATCGTTCAGGACCTTAAGCATGGCTGAGGTACACCCGTGGCCAGCTCGGAAACCGGATTGCATAGCGGAGAAGGTATGGTGGGATTCGAAATGGTCGGTGATCTGTTTGTTCACTTGGTTTTCGAAGACTTTAGAAGGGCAGGATGGATATAGGTCTGTAACAGTTTGGGTCTAAAGTGTCTCCCCCAGAACAATGTATTGACATAAGCGTCAATAGATTGACACTCGTCCTTTCCCATTGACTGCAAATGTATTGATAATAAGCTTCAACCCTGTGACACTCACCTTTTCCCATTGAATGCAATGTATTGACATAAGCGTCAATTGGTTGATGCTCATCTTTTACCATTCGCACCGCAAAGCTTGCTGGGAGCATGGCCAGCTGACATAAGCGTCAATCAGTTGATGCCTAACTTTTTGCAAAAACGTAACAGGATACATTTTTGAGGCTGATAATGGGCTGTCTTATGATGGATGGCAGTTCCTCATGTCCTGAAGTTCTCTGTTGGCTGACTGTGTTTGATGTCTACTCTGTGTGTACTGTAATATGTTATACTAATTGCGGTGTTAAGTGCCTACCAGAGCCTACAGCAATAATAGTAATAGTACCTGGAGTGATGTGGGTGGTTGTAATGAGCAGGTGCTCACTAGCTTTCTGAGGCTAATTGCCCACATACAATTCTACGCACACACACACACACAGTGCCCAAAACACGCCTGTTGATCTCTTGATTTCTGGTAAGGCTCCATTGTGGCATTCCTCTTCAGTTTGGGGACACAGAGACAGTCCATTGGCTCTGTATACTGCAGCATGTCTCTTTTGGCCCGTGTCTTCAGTTTGGAGACAGACAGAGAGAAATTGGCAGTGGGGCGAGAGCCTAATGCAGTAAATCATTGTTTGTGTCCCTAAAGACAGGCTAATCTCTCATAGCCTGTCCGGGCATGTCAACAGTACGATCACAGGACTTCATTACCACGCGAACACTTTGGGTGGCATCAGAAAAAGCTCATTTAGACACTCTGTGCCTTGTGTACGGGCAAGACAAGTGTGTTTGTGATTCAGCGTGTGTCTATAAGAGAGTGTGTCCATGACAGGGTGGTTGTGAATAAAAAGTACAATGGTGTGTGTGTGTGTGTGTGTGTGTGTGTGTCTACACATTCATATTTCAGTTCAGCATGTGTTTTCCAGAACAATGCTATTGCAAACCTAAGGCACATTTCAAGAAGTCGTTAGATGGCTGCGGCTGGTTCTAATTCTAGGTTCTAAGTTCAAATGTTGGTTTTCTGTCATTGTGTTTCCTAGCGGTTTTCCTAACGGTGGTTCTAAGTTCTAAAAGTTATTATTGTGTTTACGTCTCCTAACGGTGGTTCTCGTTGTCTTTCCCTCAGGGCGTAAGGCTGCTGGCTGGCTGTCCTGTTCCGTCACAGAACAGAATAGAGCACTGAGCAGAGGACAGAGCCCCAATGCCAGTGGACATGCAGCCACATCAGGGGCTGTATCATTATGAGTCTACACCCAACCAGCCGCCCAGAGGGTAAGATATATTTTGTGACCAACTTTTTATTTTGGTGTGTATACAAAAAAATACATCAACAGAGAATCGAAAGACAGTAGAAAAATAAGAACAAGCAGACAAGACAAATCGCCAAATAAAAACAAAAAGTGAATCAATTAAGAAGGCAATAATTGTCCTGTCTATCCCATCCAGAGGGTAAGACAACACAACAACAACAACCGCCACTCCTCCTTGTCCGTAGTCTAACCAGTCTCACCTAAAACTATCAACACTTTTCTACCATCATCCCTGAACTTGAAATCAAATCTGGTGCACTGGCCAGCTTCTTACTGTGATATTATGTCATTGTAACATTTATCACACAAGAGACTGTAAAGACACTAACAAACAGACAGATAAGAATGATTCACTCTCGTTCCTCCATACGTACTGTAAAACAATCTGACGACTCGTCTAGTCCAGGGGCTCTCTTTATTCTACTCACAGACAGACGGCGTTCTCTGAGTAGCTAAAAGCCTAAGCTGCAATTGTTTTGGAGATAGAGAGAGAGAGCTGATCTCTCTCTCTCTCAGCTGCTAATTACAGGCCGGCCAGGCTCTGCATGACTGCCCTCCCTCCCTCCCTACCTTACCCTGCTCAGGTTACTCTGATAGCGGGAGAGAGGAAGAGAGGGATAGAGGGAGATGAAGAGAGAAAGTAAGGGAGGGAGAGAGTGAGAGAAAAGAGAGAGAGTAAGATGTGGGAAAGAGGAGAAAGAGAGTGAGAGAAAAGAGAGAGAGTAAGATGTGGGAAAGAGAGGAGAAAGAGAGAAAAGGGGGACAGGGAGGCAGAGAGAAACAGAGGGAGAAAAATCAGAGGGAGGTGGAGAGAGAGAGAGTGAGTGAAAGAAAAGCTTAATTTACTTCTACCAGATTCGAGAGTAAGAAAGAGGGAGAGAGAAAGGGGGAGAGAAAGCGGGAGGAGGAGGAGGAGGAATACACATTGTGGAGAAAGAATTAGAGAGCTGAAAGGGAGACTTAGAAGGTACAGGGATGAATGAAGTCTGCTCTACAGGAGAGGAATATAGGGAGAGAAAGAAAGACAGAGGGGGAGCGGGAGTGAGAAAGAGAGAGAGAAAGAGAGAGTGTGTGTGTGAGTGGAGAAAAGTTCTGAATCCAGAAAGAGAGAGTGAGAGAGAAAAGGGAGTAAAGAACACATTGAAATGTATGAGAACATTGGAACGTTCCAGCTAGGTTTCCCTAGTCTGTTCAGCTGAGAAGGGAAACCCCCATCTGGGTAGCTAGTAGCTACAGCTTTAACAACATTACTGTGAATTAGAGTACATCACCATCTGGTGGGGAGTGGGAAACATCACACCACCTCAGAATTCATGGCTGTTCAGATCAGGGATTCCCAAACTCGGTGCACATTTTGGTTTTTGCTCCAGCACTACACAGCAGATTTATATAATCAAAGATTGATGATGAGATGGTCATTTGAATCAGCTGTTTAGTTTGCACTGGCAATTAAACCGTTTACAGAAATAATTAGACATGACCCAAACGTAACATGAATATAAACTAAACTTATTGAAACGCAATGCCCCCGTTGCTAAAAATATTTTCAGAATACTCCAAAATATCAGGATATAAAATGAACGTGAAAAAACCCAGGAAATAATGGCAATAGGAAAAAGAATAACTCATTATCTACAACAATTCTTTCAGTGGACCACAAAAAATATAGAATACTTAGGATGCTTAACAAGTGACAACCAACAACAAACATTTAAGTGATAATGCCCAAAAAGCCTGTGATTGGAGGATATATTGGCACGCGTTTTTTGCTACCCAAGCCGGCTGGTCTTTTGGTGCGACAGCTGGAGATTGAATTTCAATACTGAAACAATGTTGCAAATGTCAGAGAGACAGCCAGCAAGATATATACAAATGTTCGCTACTGAAAACGAATTGCTAATCGAAAGGAAATGGCAGATAATATCTAGATGCTTTTTACAGTGGAGATCAAGTTCATAAATTGTCTGGCTGGGCAAATGAGACAGTGGATTGCGCTGTCAGATGGAGCATAAATAGGCATTTCAACATCATAGCTTTAGCCGGTGGTAACTTGTGCAATAGACACCGGCTGGAATGCGGTTTTAACCAATCAGCATCCACGATTAGACTCACCCGTTGTATAAATAAAGATAACTTTATCCCATTACTCGACAAAATGAAAGCTTGAATAAACCTCTTCAGAATGGCATGGCTCCCAAAGTTTTTATATTTATTCTCTGTAATACCAATTAGCTCACTGAAGACATTCTTTCAAAAAGTATACTTGGTCATAACATACTTTATATGGGCAAATAAAACTCATAGAATGAAAAGCAAAGTCTGACATCTTCCTAAGTCTGAGGTTGGTTTTAACTTTCCAGACTTGGAATTGTATCAACTCGCCTCACAGGGCTTTTACTTACATACACTGAGTGTACAAAACATTAAGAACACCTTCTTTCCATGACGGACTGACCAGGTGAATCCAGGTGAAAGCTATGATCCCTTATTGATGTCACTTGTTAAATCATCTTCAATCAGTGTAGATGAAGGGGAGGAGACAGATTAAAGAAGGATTTTTAGGCCTTGAGACAATTGAGACATGGATTGTGTGTGTGTGCTGTTCAGAGGATGAGTGGGCAAGACAAAAAATGTAAGTGCATTTGGACGGGGTATGGTAGTAGGTGCCAAGCTAACATACGCAATTACTTTAAGATGGTCATACCATGGATCATTTAGCTATTTCAATTGGAATTTTAGAAGCCCTTTAGGTATATAAAAATAGTAAAAGATTATTTGATAAAATATTGAATTTGGCTTTTACTGCTACTGTAGCCCATTGAAATCATTGAATAACACATTCATAAATGGCAACAGAGACAGTTGTCAGTTGTCACAAGGCTTCGGCCTTGGAGCGGGACTGGACGCCGTGCCTGGACTGGGCACCGGCGCAGAGGAAGGCTCCTGCCATGGAGCTGGACTGGACGCTGTGCCTGGACTGGGCACCGGTGCAGAGGAAGGCTCCGGCCCTGGAGCGGGACTGGACTCCGTGCCTGGACTGGGCATCGGTGCAGAGGAAGGCTCCTGCCCTGGAGCGGGACTGGCCACCTTGCCTGGAAGCTACGGACCGTCGCAGGAGGTTCCGGACCGTGGACCGCCGCAGGAGGTTCCGGATCGTGGACCGCCGCAGGAGGTTCCGGACTGGGGACCGTCGCCGGAAGCTCCGGACTGGGGACCGTCACCGGAAGCTTGGTGCGTGGAGCCGGCACAGGTGGCACCGGACTGGTGACACGCACTTCAGGGTGAGTGCGAGGAGCAGGCACAGGACGAATCAGACTGGGGAGGCGCACTGGAAGCCTAGTGCGTGGAGCTGGCACAGGTGGTACCGGACTGGTGACACACACTTCAGGGCAAGTGCGAGGAGGAGACCCTGGACGTCCCGGACTGGGGAGGCGCACTGGAGGCCAGATACGTGGAGCCGGCCCAGGTTTCACAGGACTGTTAACACGCTCCTCCAAACGCCTGCGTTGCCGCATCCTCCTCGCCAACTCCATTCTCTGGTCTCCCTCCTCACACTGTTCCAACGAATCCCTGGCGGGCTCTGGTACTCTTCTTGGGTCGACCGACCCCCTCTCTATCTCCTCCCAGGTGGTCTCTGGCTCTCTCTGTTCACTCTCCTCCAATTTCTCCTTCTTCCCCCAGATGGGCTCTGGTTCCCTCCTCGGCTCCGCTGACCACCCCGTGTGCTCACCCCCAAAAATGTCTTGGGGCTGTCCTTTGGGCTTCCGATGTGGCCGCGAACCCCGGCGTCAGGCACTGTCCTCCCTTCTCTCCTTGCGTCTGCCGCCAAGGAAGGCGATCCTGTCCTGCCAGGATTTCCTCCCAAATCCAGGATCCCTTCCCCTCCAAGATCTCCTCCCAAGTCCAGGATACCTCCTCCTCCTAGGCACGCTGCTTGGTCCTGGTGTGGTGGGATCTTCTGTCACGATCGTCGAAATAACATTCGGACCAAGGCGCAGCGTGATATGTGTTCCACATCTTTTTATTTGTGAAACGCACAAAACAATAAAACGATACGTGAAGCTGTGGAGTGCTCACAGGCAACTACACATAAACAAGATCCCACAAAACGCAGTGGGGAAATGGCTGCCTAAATATGATCCCCAATCAGAGACAATGATAAACAGCTGCCTCTGATTGGGAACCATACCAGGCCAACATGGAAACATAACATAACAAAGATTACCCACCCTAGTCACACCCCGACCTAACCAAAATAGAGAATAAAAAGGGTCAGGGCGTGACAACAGAAAAACAAATGAATTAAGGTTTTGAAGTGTCTGTCCTATATCTAGGAGATATAAGAAAGCTCTGGAAATGTATATATATTTTTGACACATATTTAACCCTTTATTAATAGTTTGTAGGCCAAACCGTTCAGACGCTGCAGATGTTATCGTGAAAAGACCAATTTTCGGTATGTCTCATGGTCTAACAAACACCACTGTAGCTCTGCCACCTTACACCGCAGATGCGGTCGATTGAGACACAGCCCATGCAAAAAAACTGATATCTTTATCTTAAACGGACAGATTTGTATGGGGAGTTTTTATTATGTTACTTAGATTGACGCACGGGTGCATCAATAGACTTAAGGATTTTAATATAAGGATTTTTAAATTATTTATACTTTTACTTTTGATACTGTTGGTAGTATATTTTAGCAATTCCATTTACTTTGACACTTAAGTAATATTTAAAACCAAATACTTTAACTTTTACTGAAGTAGTATTTTTCTGGGTTACTTTTACTTTTGCTTGAGGACTTTTCTATTCAGGTATCTTTACTGTTACTCAATTATGACAATTGGGTACATTTTCCAACACTGGTATTCAGGACCAAAAGTGAATTGCTTTGCCACATTTATGCAGTATTACTTCAGTGCCTTGTTGCAAACAGGATGCATGTTTTGGAATACAGTATTTTATTCTGTACAAGCTTCCTTCTTTTCACTCTGTCAATTAGGTTAGTATTGTGGAGTAACTACAATGTTGTTGATCCATCCTCATTTTTCTCCTATTACAGCCATTAAACTCTAACTGTTTTAAAGTCACAATTTGCCTCATGGTGAAATCCCTGAGCAGTTTCCTTCCTCTCTGGAAACTTAGGTAGGAAGGACACCTGTATCTTTGTAGTGACTGGGTGTAGTGATACACCATCCAAAGTGTAATTAACAACTTCACCATGCTCAAAGATATATTCATTTTGACCTATCTACCAATAGGTGCCCTTCTTTGCGAGGCATTAGAAAACTTCCCTGGTGTTTATGATTGAATCTGTGTTTGAAATTCACTGCTCAACTGATGGACCTTACAGATAGTTATGTGTGTGGTGTCCGGAGATGAGGTAGTCATGTTAAACGCTATTCTTGCACACAGTGAGTCCATGCAACTTATTATGTGACTTGTTAAGCACATTGTTACTCCTGAACTCATTTAAGCTTGCCATAACAAAGGGGTTAAAGTACTTATTGACTCAAGACATTTCAGCTTTTCATTTTTTATTAAATTGTAAAACAAATTGAAAATAATTATTTCACTTCGACATTTTGGGTTATTTTGAATTTAGTCCCTTTTAAATTCAGGCTGTAATACAACAAAATGTGGAAAAAGTCAAGGGGTGTGAATACTTTCTGAAGGCGATGTAGTTAAATGCACTAAAGAGGAACAACGGGTGCATATTGAAGATAGGTGAAAATACTCTGGGGATGAGCATGCGTGTTTATTTTCAAAGGATAATGCTAAGAACATTAACAACTTCTGACCAATGTATTTTCATACATGCAACTTAAAGGTTTCTATTTGAAATCTTTTTGGACATCAGAGCAAACTTGAGGGAATCCTATTTGAGTCAGAGAAGGATGTTCATATGATAGGGAAGATATACTAAACCTTGCAGAGTGCACATCCAACTGACAGTCTCTTAGAAAAATATAGAAACTATTGGAACCAAGACTTAAAAATAACTGATTTTGGCACAAGATGGAGGGAATGTTGGAACATAACTAACGAAATTACAGTTAACTAAAATGTACTCTTAAAACCTCTTCATATGGCTGCAATCCCGGTAACGGGATCGATATGACAACAGCCAGTGAAAGTGCAGGGCGCCAAATTCAAAACACAGAAATCTCATAATTAAAATTCCTCAGACATACATGTGTCTTATACCATTTTAAAGGTAATCTTGTTGTTAATCCCACCAAAGTGTCCGATTTCCAATATGCTCTTCAGCGAAAGCACTACAAACGATTATGTTAGGTCACACCAAACCACAATAAGCACAGCCACTTTTCCAACGAAAGATAGCAGTCACAAATAGCAGAAATATAGCTAAAATTAATCACTAACCTTTGATGATCTTCATCAGATGACACTCATAGGACTTCATGTTACACAATACATGCATGTTTTGTTTGATAAAGTTCATATTTATATAACAAAATCTGAGTTTACATTGGCGCGTTACATTCACTAGCTCCAAAAACATCCAGCGATAGTGCATAGCCACATCGTTTCAACAGAAATACTCATCATAAATGTAGATGATAATACAAGTTATACACATGGAATTATAGATATACCTCTCCTTAATGCAACCGCTGTGTCAGATTTAAAAAAAAAAAAAAATTTATGGAAAAAACAAACCATGCAATAATCTGAGACGGAGTTCAGAACAAGAGTCAAATTAGCCGCCATGTTGGAGTCAACAGAAACCAGAAATTACATGATAAATATTCCCTTACCTTTGATGATCTTCATCACAATGCACTCCCAGGAATCCCAGGTCCACAATAAATGCTTGATTTGTTCGATAATGTCCGTTATTTATGTAAAATTAGCTACTTTGGTTAGCGCGTTTGGTAAGCAATTCCAAAGTCAGAAAGCGCGTTCACTAAAACGTGCCGAAATGTCCAAAAGTTCCGTAACAGTCAGTAGAAACATGTCAAACGATGTATTGAATCAATCTTTAGAATGTTGTTAACATACATCTTGAATAACGTTCCAACCGGAGAATTACATTGACTTCAGTTGAGCGATGGAACGGAGCTGCCTCTCACGTGAACGCGCGTGGTCAAAGCGTGGTCACCTCATGGCAGTGGTTACTCATTCCTGTCTCCTTCGGCCCCCCTTCACAGTAGAGTCATCAGACAAAGTTCTATTGACTGTTGACATCTAGTGGAAGCCATAGTAAGTGAAAACTCATCCATATCTCGCTGTAATTTCAATGGGAGCTTGGTTGAAAATCTACCAGCCTCAGATAAAATCCAAACGGGAAGTGGAACTTCTCAGGTTTTTGCCACCCATATGAGTTCTGTTATACTCACAGACATAATTCAAACAGTTTTAGAAACTTCAGAGTGTTTTCTATCCAATACTAATAATAATATGCATATATTAGCAACTATGACTGAGGAGCAGGCCATTTACTCTGGGCACCTCTGTGCACCTTTCATCCAAGCTACTCAATACTGCCCCTGCAGCCATAAGAAGTTAATCACATTAGCCTACGTTAGCTCAACCGTCCCACGGGGGACCCACTGATCCTGTAGAGGTTTTAATCCAGTATAAACTAATGCATAGAATGCGTTACACAAGAGACAAAATTCACAAATTCTTTAGCACAACATCAGTGTCATATCATAAGTGTAAAACTAACGACGACTTAATTATCCATACCTTCTGGGAATGATATAAAGTCCAAAAGTTATGGGTGGGTTTAGGAGGTTGGCTGTCATAAGTATTCAAATGTAAAGGTACTTTTAATTCATCTGTCTGCATATTTCAAGACATGGCATATGGGGGTGCAGTGAGATACCCGATGGGTTGGACGATACTTTTCTCATCAATCATCTTGACAAAAACTTCTACTTAAAAACTGCACAAACCAAAACCTTCACCCAGGGGGTGCGCCGGGACCGAGTTTGGGTTTAGATCACTGTTCTTTACTCCTTGTGTGCAGGCTTTTGTCCTAGCCCAGCACTAAACACACCTGATTAAACCAATCAACGTATGATCACAACCTTGACTAGCTGAATCAGGTGGGTTAGTGTTAGGCTAGAAGGACCAGAATTGAAGAATACTGACTTAGAGAACGTACCAGCCATACTTTAGCTTGGTTCACCCTTACATTGGAGTGACTAAGACGCTGATATCTTGGTCTCTTCGTACTGAATGTCTGTATGGGTATGTTGCTTTCTATGTATGTCTATGTCCCTCTGGATGCCTCTCTGTCTGTATTTCTACGTCTTTTTGCATATCTGTCTGAACGTCTCTCTGTATGTCTCTCCGTCAATGTCTGTCTGTATGTCTAGCCTTGCTCCTTCAGGAAGGTCTCCCTACAGTGAAGTGTCATCCCTGCACGCTCCGCTCCACAACGGCCATCCTCAGGACTGCAGGAACATGTATAACCCAATGACCCCTAACCCCAGAATCAATCCTAACTCCGGTGTCAACCCCATGGACCAGTACATGCGACCCCCTCTGGTTCCCCCACTGCACAGCATGATGGGACACCGCAGCATGAATCAGTCCTCCGACGGTGAGTCGACAGTCCTGCGTCACGTGAAACACTCCTTGACCTTACCCTCATTACAACCAAAGACAGGCTCTATCTCAATTAGTATTCTCTCCATTCCTCCCGACTCTGATGAATTGAGAAAAAAAACAGAAGAAACCTCTTTGTGATGCTCCGGTCCCTCAGGAGTCAGTATGGCTGTGTTCTAAAGCCTGTAATGATGTAATAATTCTTATCCTCTGTGTTTGTCCAGGTGGTAATAGCACCCCCTACTGTCACAACAACCTCATGTCATCCCACCACGGCTTCCCCCACGGACAGGGATTAGACCATGTGGGAAACGGTAAGGAAAGAACTGGATCGTGTTTATTTCCGCTGCAAAGCGCTTTAAAATGTTTTCCGTTGCAATGCCCCATCTCCGCCCCTCATCTCCTCACCCATCCTTTACATCTCCCCCACTCCCTGTCTCCTCTTTTCTCTCCCCCCTCGTCCTTTCGCCTCCCCAGGCTCGCGGTTCTCAACGCCTCGCTCCATGCTGAAGCTGAGTAAGAAGCGTGCTCTGTCCATCTCTCCGCTGTCGGACGCCAGCGTGGACCTACAGACGGTCATCAGGACCTCTCCTAACTCCTTGGTGGCCTTCGTCAACTCACGTTGTGGACCCAACGGAGCCAGCTCCTACGGACATCTGTCTGTGGGCGCCATGAGGTCAGGAGCAGGAACCCTACACGATACTACGCTATGACATATACACCACAGTGTATTACACGATACTATACTACATTACACTGTACTCACGCTGCTGACCCAAAGGAGCCAGCTCCTATGGACATATGTCTGTCATGAGGTCAGGAACCAGAATACTATCATCTATAACGCAACACTACTTTACATTCTTTGGCGTCAGTCACTTTGTATTGGAATGCATACTTTCCCAATGAAATGTTAACATCAGTTTTAAAATCAGTAACATAACCTGTGATCAGTGTAATATTCTTAAACGTCATGATGATAAAAAAATATATATATATAATATGCCCCCCCATGCACCTGTGAAACTGCTTATGTTACCCCTATCTCTTGTCTCGTGTATTGTAGTCCATCAATGGGTTACTCCAACTCAATGAACTACCAGTCCAGACAACACGGCTCTATGTACGGTGGACACACCCCCGGACCCTGCCACGCCCCTCCCCCCCGACTACCCCCCCACAACCCCCGCCTCCACGCACCAAAACATGGACACGTAAGACTATTTATGATTGTCTTCAGACACTTACACTTCAGACACTTACACAGGCTCGACCTGCGTACTAACAGTTTCGAGAGAGTGCATACAGAAAAGTAGAGAGACATTCCAAAGCTTGTATCAAAGTACTGTATGTGCATGTGCTTGAGTGGACCCATTTCCCGGCCGCGTCATGAAAAGCTGTGCGTGCAGTTCGCCATCAGAAACCTCTGTTTACCTAGCAGTGGATACGATCACATGCAACTTCAAATGCAGATCGTGCAAGTTAACAAAGCACATCATCAGATGGTTATTGACTACAATTTCTTAGATGTCAGAGGATTGATTACCTAGCACGCTTGTAAGCCAGTGAGGCAAGGTAAAATATTACAAATAGAGCTAGATAGAGCCAGAATAATTATATATAGGTGTAGGATCTTAATTTGAGCCAGTTTGCTACAACAGGAAAATAATGTGAAATATTATGTGCATTATAATTAATGGACATTTTTGTAGGGGTTGATACATTTTTTTGTTACGGCAAATCAAGTATAAAATTTCAAAGTGGAAATTAATACACTCAAATACGCTACAAGTTTGCGTTACCTGCTGAGCATAAACATTCTCAGCAACATAAGAGTGATCAAATTATGATCCTACATCTGTACTTGTTGAACATAGCTATAGCCATCAGTCTTGTCTGTTTTCATGGTCATCACTTACTCACTATTCAGTTTGTAGAGGCCCCGACATCAGTGTTAGAAATTTTAATTGAATTTCTTTAGGGGATAGATCAGCTTTAATATTGCAGATAGATTGAAGCTTCCATCAATGTAATTTTCTGCATCATTTCCAATCCTCCCTATATATATTTTTGTAAATATATATACACACACACACACATATATATATATAATTTTTATTATAATTTTTTAAATAATAAATATTCCTTTAAATTTTCCCCTAACCCTACCACCCATCCCCTAATTTGAGTAAACTACTGACCGGACAACAACACAGGCTTCTACTTCCAGCTTAGACATACTATATACATTTTACGAACACAATGAATTTTACAATAGTTATCTTTTGTTTGTTTTTAATCCCATCCTTCAGCTCCACTCAACCCCTCCCATCTATCTCTAAACACCATCCAGTTTGATTTCTACTTGCCATATATTTGAAACTGTGCGGTTTAACAAAAGTTCTGAACCTATATACATTTTACCGACACAGTATATTTTACATTAGTTATATATATTGTTGTTTTTAGTCCCATCTTTCAGCTCCAATCTCTCTCTTAACACAGACAAAAAAAAGTATATTTGTCATATATTTTTCAACTGTGCTGCGATGTTTCACAAAACTTCTGAACCTTTCTATTCTCATAGTTTCTACAGATTGTAAATTAAAGATACATTTTGCTAAAAGTATTATTATATTATTGATCGATTGACTATGACTTTTCAAATCACCCAGCAGTGCTATTTGCAGAGTTTAGCTCCAGATTAACGTTGCAATTCTTCCGCCATTCCTGGACCTGCGACCAAAAACAAGCTACATACAAACAGTATCAAAACAATGTTCTAGTGATTCTGTTTCAATGGTTGAATTGAAAAAAGTAGGAGGTCACAGGCAGGCAATGGTCAAACACAGGTAGGTAGTCAAAAACAAACAATACCTCACAACCATGCAAACAGAAAGAACTGAACTAAATAGGGAGCTGATGAGACCAGGTGAGAAACGAACACAGGTGAAATCAATGAACAAAAATGAAAGACAGGGCTACGTTGCAGAACACAAAGAAACAGGGCTACGTTCAAGAACACAAAGAAAAAGAACACAAGGTTGACTAAGAATAGGAAAGCAGAACCTTACACTAACTTATTATGTGCCTTTATGGTACTGTTTTTATTGCTATCTATCTGTACTATTAGTCCTTATTCTTCCTTTGTTAATATGGACTCTTTTGACCTAACTTGCTTTTGTTTTAGTATTGAATTGCATGGCCTCTAAAGGCACATTTAAAAGTGTCCTATACAATAAGGGTATCTTCTGTACCTATGTAATGTTGGAAAAAGTCCGTTATAAATTCTTCTGTCCTAGTTAAAATCAAGTTATCATCCAATAGGCTTTGATTCAATTTCCAATATCCTCACCCACGTGGAAATTCTGTAAGAGTAATGTATATGCCAATTATTTTATGGTCCAACCGCATTCTGTCCCCTATCAACACTTTTTTATATTTTCGTGCCAGCGAGAATGACATAAGAAAGTAGTCAAGACGACTACTTTGATTGAGCCTCCGCCATGTACATCTCACTAGGTCAGGATATTTAAGCCTCCATATATGCACTAGTTCCAATATATCCATGATGTCCTTAAGTACACGAGGGTGATAGTTTGTAGTGTGATTTCCTTTACGGTCCATTGAGGTATTTAAAACCCTATTATAATCTCCCACCATAATAATTGAGTCTTGTATTGCTTGTAGGTTTGATAAAGTATTATATATATTTTCAAAGATCATCATTATTGGATCATGGATCATGGATCATCATTATTTGGATTGTATAGATTAATGATCCAAATCTGTTTATGGTCCAATATTTTTTTTAAATAATCCATCTACCTTGCCAATCTGTTTGAACAATTTGCACATTCTGATCAAAATAGTTGTTAATAAATTGAGTTTCTTTGCCCATGGGAGAATATACTGTATATACCCCCCTGTCCATTTTCTACAAAATGTCATCTGAAATTGTTGAATGAGTTTCCTGTAAACAATAGATATTATACTCCTTCTCTGTGATCTGTGATCTGCTAAGCCATTACAATTATAACTAGCTATACATATTTAACAATTTACCATAATGAAAAGTTTCAGTTCTATTTATCATAATATATGTTTGTAAACTTACCGTTAAAAAGTACCATCATGATTGAGTGTTCATAGAGCTGTACCATGGTATTTGCACTGCTAAACACAACCAGTCATGATGTTTTCATCCGATTGTCAAAGAATCACTTCAAAAGATCGCTCCTGTTGGCTACCCGCGTACGTTTGTCCGCTCACAAAATAAATCCAAACAGTGCGCCGCAATTTGCTGAATGGAAAGAGACATCTGTAACAAAAAAAAAAGAAATTGTAATGACATTCAGCAATTGATGCGTCCACTGCTGTACACGCGTGTCTCGGTCTTGACCACTTTTCTCCCCGCCTTGGCAAAATGTTAGTGTTCTCGTCAAACCACAACACAATTTGGAGGCTATACCGCCCGTTTTCACTGTGTGCTCTTTTCGAAGGACGGCTCCCTGTCTCTCAGGGGCTCTGGGGGTCCAGGGGGACAGGGGTGGTCTGCCAGTCACTGGGACGACAACCCAACTTGGGATGGGGAGAGGTTATAATGGGTGGAATAATGGAGAACAATTGGAGGTTTACTTAGTAGCAAAACAAAGATCGTGGACACTCAATCATTATTGTACTTATTAATGGCATGTTTACAAGCATAGTGTTAGCAATCCTGCTTATCTTTTGATGTCGGGATGTGTGCGCATCGCTCGAACGCGACGTTTGATGGTGAACAAGAAATGGCTCTATATAGTCCTGACCTGTTTCTCTGTGTGTAGCCGAAGACAGAGGTGGTACTGGGCAGTGTGATGTTTTACCAGACATTCTAACGTACCAATGTTATAACTGAGTGCAATCCTGTCTTTGCGTGTGTGTGTGTGTGTGTGTGTAGCTAAAGACCGAGCCAGTGCTGGGTAGTGTGATGGATGGGATCACCATTAAGAGTCTGGAGGAGAGGTCTGAGGGTGACGTGGCCAGCCCATCCTCTACTGGCACACAGGTAACAGGTTACACTACACTACACACACACACAACACAACACACCCAACCTCAGGTAACACTACGCTCATTACACACAGCACACAACATACAAGCAATAGGTTACACTACACTATCCACAATACACACACAAGCAGGGGTGAAAGTAAGCCAGTTTGGTATGGTGCGGTATGGTGTCCCAGGAAAATAAATAGTTGGGGTACGTCGTACCAGTAAAACGTGAGTCTATCACAATGATTAGAATGTAATGCCAAGAAAACTATAGGCAATTACACCGTTATTTAACATTACCACGTCAGCTGCATAAAAAATGCAAATTTACTTGAAAACGGGCGGTATACCCTCCAAATTGTGTTGTGGTTCGGTGAGCCGAGACCGAGACACGTGACGCATGAATCGCTGAATGTCATTACAATTTCAGTTTTTTTTGTTATAGATGTCTCTTTCCATTCGTCAAATTGCGGCGCACTGTTTGGATTTATTTTGTGAGTGGAAAAACGTGCGCGGGTAGCCAACAGGAGCGACCTTTTGAAGTGATTGTTTGACAATCAGGTGAAAACATGACTGGTTGTATTTATGCCACATTAAAAGGATGATAAAAGTTATGACATATTTTTACTTGCCTACTAGGCCCACGGAGATTATACTAAATCAATAGGGATTCTATATGTAATTCTATGATTAGACCCATAAAAAGTTTGAAAAAAATAGAAGGTCCCTTACCGATACAGGCACACTGAGTAATCTGACTGCCGATAGGTACTGTGCTTAGCACAATAGGAGGCTGTTCTTTCTCTTGCTAGAACAAAAGCTATCCCTGCTGTGTACTGACCTGGTACCAACGATCCTGCCATTTATACTTGTAGAATCGCAATGCTCGTCAGTGGCCAAGAACTTGAATTTGAGCCAATCAGAGAGCACAAACCTCCATGTGGGGGAGCCGACAGAAAAATGGCCAAAATAGGGCACATTTCCCAGTGTAATCCACCCCCTTTTCATCTGTATTGTTCTTACTAAAACATATTTTTATTCTTTTTACATCTAGCTAAGGAGTTTTGTGTTTGAATAAATATTTTTTTGTTAGGTTCAGTTTGATAATATGCACCTGCTCATTTTGTTAGCTAGCTAATTAGTTAACGTTAGCTTGATAACTGAGCCAGGAAGTCACACACACTAAATATGAAACGAATGGGGTGGTAAGTGCAGCACAATGCACACAACACTAAATGCTTGCCTTTACCAAGCTAGCTTTCTACTAATAATTGATTTCACCTTCCATTATCCCGTACTGCCAATGCCAGTTCGCGTGCTAGCTAATTTTGGCTAAATGTTTAGCACAACATAGCTAGCTAGCTACTCCACCGACTCTCGACGGCTAACAGGCATCTGCTTCATTCAAAAACAAATCCATTGTGATTTAATTATAATGTTGCTACCTACACCAGTTATTTAGTTGTGGTCATCTGGTTAGTATCAATAAGGGCTTACTACAAATTCTAGCTAGCTAGCAACAACATTAGCGCTGCTTGCCAGTTAGCTTACATTAGCTACAGCAGGCACAAGCCAAACAAGCTACTGCCCACTTGTGGCTGGGAGTATTTATGCGAAGCAAAAATCAGAGGTAAAACTGTGAACAACAAAAACTTAACTGCCGACACTCTGGGCAATACCTATCGGCAGTCAGATTTCTCTGTGGGTCTGACCCGTAAGAATGAAATCTTCTGCACACAAAACACACACACACTTTGAAAAGTAGGTTGACGACATCCGCTCCTCATTCACTCAGCCTATTGAGTCCACTGTCCCCACTCCCACAGATCTACCCTACGCCTGGACCTCTTTCTCCCCTCTCTCTCCAGATGAAATCCTGCGACTAGTGAGGTCTGGCCGCCCGAAAACTTGCCCGCTTAGCCCCATCCCCTTCTCCCTTCTCCAGACCATCTCCGGAGACCTTCCTTTCCTCACTTTCCTTATCAACTCATCCCTGACCACTGGCTGCATCCCCTCTGACCACAAAATGGCTAGAGTCGCTCCCCTCCTCAATAAACAAACACTCAACCCCTCTGATATAAAAAAAAAAATACAGACCAGTATTTTCTCTTTCTTTTCTTTCCAAAACACTTTCTGACAACTGTCTCAGAACGATCTTCTTGACCCTAACCAGTCAGGGTTCAAGACGGGTCACTCAACCGAGACTGCTCTCCTCTGTGTCACGGAGGCTTGCCGCACTGCCAAAGCTGACTCGTTCTCCTCAGTTCTCATCCTCCTAGATCTATCCGCTGCCTTCGACAGCATGAACCATCACGTCCTCTGCTCCTACCAGGTGAGGTGGAGAGGATCTGTGTCTGCGCCAAATACTCTCACTATTGGTGTCCCCCGGGGCTCTGTTCTAGGCCCATGTCTCAGCTTGGATGTCGGCCCCCCACCTCCAGCTCAACAAGACAGAGCTGCTCTTACTCCCGGGGGAAAGCCTGCCTGCTCCAAGACATCTCCATCATGGTTGACCACCTCCCAGAATGCAAAGAACCTTGGCGTGACCCTGGACAACACCCCTGTCACTCTCTGCAAACATCAATGTAGATACTTGCTCCGGTAGGTTTATGCTCTACAACATCCGTAGAGTAAGACCCTACCTCACAAAGGAAGCGGCGCAGGCCCTAATCCATGCAATTGTCATCTCCCGTCTGGTCCACTGCAACTCTTTTTTTCCTGGGCAGTCGAAGCTTTCATCCACTACAAGACCATGGTACTTGCCTATGGAGCAGCAAACCCTAAACCCAACCTGAGTACTCCGTTCTGCAATCTCTGGTCTCTTGGCCCTCCCACCCCTACGGGGGGTCAGCTCCCGCTTAGCCCAACAATGGTGAAACCAGTTTCCCCCTAAAGCTAGGGTAGCTGAGTCTTCCCGAAAACATCTGAAACCCTACCTCTTTAAAGAGTATCTAAAATGAAGAGGAATGCACAAACTCTAAGTCACTCTGGATAAGAGTGTCTGCTAAATGAGTAAAATGTAAAAATATTTAATGAAGAACATAACACACAGGTAACAGGTTACACTACACACTCAACCACACAATCCCACATGGTAACACTCAATCACAACTTTAAAACATTTTGCTAACAAAATGTGTGAGATTGTCATTGTGTGAGAGAGAGAGAGAGAGAGAGATTGTGTGTATGCGCCTGCATGTGTGTGTGTGTGCTATGTGTTTCAACAACTGTTTCAACTATGTGTATTTAATGTTGCTCATCTGAGAACCGCCCATGTACTTCCTGTTGTGTTGAACCCTGACTTTTAACCAATGACCCGTGACCATTGACCTCTACCCAGGATCCTCTGATGGGTCTGCTGGAGGGGCGGGAGGATCTGGATAAGGAGGATAAACCGGAACCAGAGGCCATCTATGAGACCAACTGCCACTGGGAGAGCTGCAGCAAGGAGTTTGACACGCAGGAGCAGCTAGTCCACGTGAGTATGGACAGGACAGGAGGTTTTCCTGACTACGTGACTTGGCCTGGATAAATTCAGGGCCCCCGGCACTTGTTAGGACCCAGAGCTTTTCTGGCCAGGTCATGAGGAAAAAGTATTCCCTTCTCTCATATACACACTGTATGAGAGAAGGGAACGGAAGGGAACCGTTGGTTTGAGTCAGTCCCGAGTAGCGGTCTCCAACTATGGTCCAAAACACAGGATCCGTGTAAATCAACCATAACATCCCTCTGTCTTCAACAGCACATAAACAACGAGCACATCCACGGAGAGAAGAAGGAGTTTGTGTGCCACTGGCAGGAGTGTTCCAGGGAGCAGAGACCTTTCAAGGCCCAGTACATGCTGGTGGTTCACATGCGCAGGCACACAGGAGAGAAACCGCATAAGTGTACTGTGAGTATACTACAGTATCCTGGTCGCTCTCTCGCAAACTGAGCTTTGAAGTTGATCGTTAAATGAATTCAAATTCAGTTTAGAATCCAATGTCAAATTCATCAAATAATGAATTTCATAGATCAGTTTGAGAGAGAGAGATACAGTATAGGTAGTATACTCACAGTGCATGTATGTGGCTTTAATCGAAATACGCTACCTGACAGTGATTACATCAGACCTTGTCTTTCAGTCTACGTTACATGTTGGTATTTGTACAGTATGTGTGTATCAGTTTGAGCTGTGTTATAATGTGTTATGTGTGTTTCAGTTTGAGGGCTGTAATAAGATGTGCATCTATAGTTTCAGTTTGAGGGATAATATACAATGCATTCGGAAAGTATTCGGACCCCTTGACTTTTTGTTACGTTACAGTCTTATTCTAAAATGGATTAAAAAAAATGTTTTCCTCATCAATGTTTTTTTTCATCACACAATACCCCATAATGACAAAGCAAAACTAGTTTTTAAGATTTTTGCAAATGTATTAAAAATGTAAAGCTGAAATATCAAATTTACATAAGTATTCAGACTCTTTACTCAGTACTTTGTTGAAGAACCTTTGGCTGCGATTACGGCCTCGAGTCTTCTTGGGTATGACGCTACAAGCTTGGCTCACCTGTATTTGGGGCATTTCTCCCATTCTTCTCTGCAGATCCTCTCAAGCTGTGTCAGGTTGGATGGGGAGCGTCGCTGCACAGTTATTTTCAGGTCTATCCAGAGATTTTTGATCGGGTTTAAGTACGGGCTCTGGCAGGGCCACTCAAGGACATTCAGAGACTTGTCATTCAGAGACTTGGAAGGTGACCCTTCGCCCCAGTCTGAGGTCCTGAGCACTCTGGTGCAGGTTTTCATCAAGGATCTCTGTACTTTGCTCCATTCATCTTCCCCTCGATCCTGATTCGTCTCCCAGTCCCTGCCACCATGCTTCAGTAGGGATGGTGCCAGGTTTCCTTCAGACGTGACGCTTGGCATTCAGGCCAAAGAGTTCGATCTTGGTTTCATCAGACCAGAGAATCTTGTTTTGCATGGTCTGGGAGTCCTTTAGGTGCCCGCTTGGAAAAACTCCAAGCGGGCTGTCATGTGCCTTTTACTGAGGAGTGGTTTCCATCTGGCCACTCTACTGTAAAGGCCTGATTGATGGAGTGCTGCAGAGATGGTTGTCCTTCTGGAAGGTTTTCCCATCTCCACAGAGGAACTCTGGAACTCTCTCAGAGTGACCATCGGGGTCTTAGTCACCTCCCTGACCAAGGCCCTTCTCCCTCGACGGCTCAGTTTGGCCGGGCAGCCAGCTCTAGGAAGAGTCTTGATGGTTTAAACTTCTTACGTTTAAGAATACTGGAGGCCACTGTGTTCTTGGAGACTTTCAATGCTGCAGAAATATTTTGGTACCCTTCCCCAGATCTATGCCTCGACACAATCCTGTCTCTGAGCTCTACGGACAATTCCTTCGACCTCATGGCTTGGTTTTTGCTCTGACTGTCAACTGTTGTCAACTGTGGGATCTTATATAGACAGGTTTTCATTTTGTCATTATGGGGTATTGTGTGTAGATTGATGAGGGGGGGGGGGATTATTTAATCAATTTCAGAATAAGGCTGTAATGTAACAAAATGTGGATAAAGGGAAAGGGTCTGAATACTTTCCTAATGTTCTGTAAGTTTGAGCGTGCGTTGTAATGCGTTATGTGTGTTTCGGTTTGATGGGTATTATAAGACATTGTTAACCTCTGTTTCAGTTTGTGGGCTGTAATAAGGCCTACTCTTGGTATGGGTCTTGTGTGTTTCACCCTGAGCTGTGTTATGATGCTTTATGCGTTGTTTCAGTTTGAGGGTTGCAACAAGGCCTACTCTCGCCTGGAGAACCTGAAGACCCACCTGCGGTCTCATACAGGGGAGAAGCCGTATGTCTGTGAACACGAGGGATGCAACAAGGCCTTCTCCAACGCCTCGGACAGAGCCAAGCACCAGAACCGCACACACTCCAACGAGGTACAGTCAATCAACCAATCACACTAACTCCAACTGCTGACATCATCAACTGCTTAAAGGGATTGTTCACTCAAGTTATAGCTTTAAATTGTGTCATGAATAGCTGGTGAATGATCTATCAGCCTCGATTACATTGAAATCTATGATTTATCTCACAGATTTTTCTCGTGTTTTGACATCATGAGAGACTATTTGAAAGGCGGATGGCATAAGAAATGACTTAAAATAGCTTCAAATGTCTGACATCTACCTGAATTCAAGTTTTGTTTCCGTGTCCAATCGTGTTGTGTCCTCCTGTCCCACGACAGAAGCCGTATGTGTGTAAGATCCCTGGGTGTACGAAGCGCTACACAGACCCCAGCTCTCTGCGGAAGCACGTGAAGACAGTCCACGGCCCTGAGGCTCACATCACTAAGAAGCACCGAGGGGACACTGGGCCACGGCCGCCTGGCTCATCACTGACCCCCGGTGGACAGTCTGGTGAACTGCTGCTGGAGAAAGAGGAGACTAGACACAGGGAGGACTGCAAACTGCTGGCGCCTGAATCTGCTCTGGTGAGTGAGGGGAAGGGGAAGACGGCTCATAATAATGGCTGGAACGGAGCAAATGGAATGGCATCAAACACATCGAAACCATGTCTTTGATGTATTTGATACCGTTCCACTCCAGCCATTACCACAAGCCCGTTCTCCCTAATTAAGGTGCCACCAACCTCCTGTGATTTAGACTGGAGAGCTGAGAATGAAATCATCTTCTGACTCAACTCCTGCTCTCTGTGCTGCTATAGAGTTCTTCCAAATGTTTTAAGCTACATGTATTAAGCTACATTGTCATCTCTCTTTCTTCCAGAAGTCTCAGCCCAGTCCGGGTGGCCAGTCGTCCTGCAGTAGCGAGCGTTCTCCGCTGGGGAGCGCGAACAACAACGACAGTGGTGTGGAGATGAACCTGAACGCAGCAGGGAGCCTGGAGGACCTGACCGCTCTGGAGGACGGAGGGGCGGGAGGAGGAGGCGAAGCTGGGGGAAGAGGGCAGGGCATGGCAGGGATGGGGGGCACGTCGGCTCAGGCCCTAAAGAGACTAGAGAACCTGAAGATAGACAAGCTGAAACAGATCAGAAGGCCCACTCCACCTGGACGCTGTGGTCGGAGTAGCAAGCTACCAGCACTCACAGGTTTGTAAAGTCGCTTGTAGATGAAGAACGATGGTTGAACCAGTGATTTTAAACCTGGTCCTTGTCTATAGAGGACCTCGTCATCTATAGAGGACCATTTACCTAGAATCAGACATGGGAGTAAGATGCTGAGCTTGGATTCAGTTCACAATACTTATGCTTTCTTCTTGAACAGCCCTTGAAGTGTGAGGCTAACTAAAATGTGTGTTACCCTTCCAATGAGCGTATCATATAAACTACAATGCGGAAAGTATGGTTTACGTCACTTTTAATCATGTCAGCACAGGTAACAGCCATTTACAGTCTTTCTTTAGTTTTTCCTTCTTACTCTTCCCAATTCACTTAAACTAAATTTCTTTATTTCCCATGGGCTTCACCAGAGTACCCCCTAGTGGCTGGAATACAACTGTATTAAGCCCCTTACAACACCTCCCTGCAAAAACTAAATGTTGTCCCAAACATTTCACTGGCCTCAAAACAAACAGAGGATGTAAGTACTGGTCATGAGAACAACGGAGAAAACTGGCCTAACAGCCATATAACTATCTAGACATGACCAGTCTGCCTTTATAGGCAAAGACGCAACCCCCACTAAACATTATCACACTGTGATTAGTAACGGTAAACGAGAAAATATATACACATCAGAACATCTCTAGTTGGATGAATACTGGATAAGAATCCTCATCTGAGCTCTCAGACTCAACGCTGCTTTTGCTGGGCAGGTTCCCTTCTCCACAGACCTCTACCGGGTGTTTCAACAGGTTCCTCAAATGGTAGGGAATTACATGACATGAGCATATTGCGATGCAGAACCCGGGCCCTGCCTCTACCCCTCTCGGGCTTGACCTCATAGACAGGGCTGTCATCACCTTTCCTGGTTACCACCACATGTATTTGGTCCTCCCAGTGTGATCTTAGCTTTCCCGTCCCCCCACCTTCTGACATGTTCCTCACCAGTACACGATCCCCTGAGACCAGAACCGAACTCGTTTTCTTCCGATCGTAGTAGGCGTTTCCCTTTGCTGTTGACTTCTCCATGTTTCTACTGGCGATGTCATAGGCTTCAGCCATCTGTTGCTGCCACTTCTTAGCATAATCCTGGTATGATTTCTCCTGTTCCTTTATCTGTAACCCAAAGACAAGGTCAACAGGTAGCAGTGGAGCCCTTCCAAATAGCAGGAAATACAGTGAGAACCCAGTAGCATCACTGGTGGTACAATTATATGCATGAATGACCTTGTTCAGATAATCACCCCAGTTGGCCTTTTTCCTCTTCATCTAGTGTGCGCAACATTGACAACAGTGTACGGTTAAATCTCTCCACCGGATTCCCCTGTGGATGATATGGAGAAGTTCTGGAATTGGCTATTCCCGTACAGTTCTGCAAGGCTCTGAATAACTGATTTTCAAACTCTCTTCCCTGATCATGATGGATTTTTGACACAAAGCCAAACTTTGGGAAAAAATCATCGAAAAGCTTTTTTTGCTGCAGTTTTCCCTGACTTATTTCCGGTGGGGTAGGCTTGTTATCTAAAATAACCCAAATGTACTCTTAGCCCCCTCTGCTTTTCTCCAAATGCACATAGTCAATTGAAATCATCTGGAAAGGAGCTGTAGCTCGTACATGTTGCATTGGGGCCCTAGTTATTACACTGGGTTTCTTTTGTTTGATACACTTACACACTTTGGTGATAAAGTGTTCAATGTCGTGTTGCATGCGCGGCCAATAAAAGCGTTCTCGTGCTATGTTCAACACTCTTTCTGTTCCTAGATGGGCCATTTCAGTGTGTAAGTACTTGTAAATCAGTGTTCTATACTGACTTGGTACCACAACTTGTGTCTTTTTTGCTGTTCTCCTTTGTAATAATCCATCTGGTGAGACATGGAGCCTGTTCCACTCTTGCAGTAACTGTTTGACTTTGTATGACTCTTGTTGACATTCTGTTTGTTTAGACTTAGTCCTTTGACTTTTCACTTCCAAGATTCTCCATACCGCGTCCTTTAACTGAGCCTGCATGATATCGTGTGGAGACAGTCGGTCTGTGACTGTTCCCCCCCACCATGACAGCTCACCTTGCACTGATGGCCTTAGTGTGACCGTGGATATCCACGTCACACAGTCATTCTGTTGTGTCTGAACATTATTGAGTGTTGCTTTTACCATTTCAAGTGAGTGTTTCTCTGTGCATTCTTCCATGTAATGTTCAGCATGCAAAGGAGAGCGTGACAGAAAGTCTGCGTCAGTGTTTACCTTTCCAGGACGGTACTTCAGTGTGAGATTAAAGTCAGACAGCTCCGCCACCCAGCGATGACCGGTGGCATTCAGTCTTGCTGTAGTTAGTACATAGGTCAAGGGGTTATTATCACTGTACACTGTCACAGAGGGAGCATAAAATAGGTCATCTCAGAACCACTCAGTCACTGTCCATTTGAGGGCCAAGAATTCCAGTTTCCCTGAGCGAAGGTGATAGTTTCTCTCTGCTTGAGTCAGGGTGCAGGAGCCATATCCAATGACTCAGTTTGCCACTTTGTCGTTGGTATAACACCCCTCCCAATCGCTCTTCAGAGGCATCAACATGCAGGATAAAAGGGTCCTTGAAATCTGGGTACACAAGCACAGGTGGATTAGTCAACACACTCACCAAGTGTTCTAATGCTCTCTGGTGAGCATCCTCCCATATAACTTTCTGGTGGGGCAGAGCCTGTCCCGACTGCACAGCTACCTTGGTCCTTCGCTTCCCGGATGCTGGGGTCTTCGTCTTCACTGCTAGTAAGTCATAGAGACATTTAGCATGTTGTGAGAAGTTCTGTACATAACCCCTGTAGTACCCTATAAACCCCAGTAGTTTCCTCAGCTCTCTCACGTTTGTTGGTGGCCTGTTTACCAGTTCTTGCACTGCTACAATTTCTTTAACATCCACTCTGTAACCCTCAGCAGAAATTATTTTTCCTAAATAACGGACCTCATTCTTGAACAGGTCACACTAATCAGCCCTGTGTTTAATACCCCATTTATTTTGCTGCCTGAGTACCTGACGGACATCTTCCACATGTTGTTCAAATGACTGACTAAAAATAAGAAGGTCAACCAAATATGGTAAACAGATTCTATCTCTTATCCCCTCTCAACTTTCCTCCATGCTTCGTTGGAAGGCAGAGGGACTGTTTGATAAGCCAAAGGGAATTCTATTCCATTCATATAAGGCCCAAGGGGTGCTGAAGGCAGTGTATTTTCTGGACTCCTCTCCCACAAAGCCTTGGTGGTATGTATGCCTTTCCATGATCTAAAACTGTAAACCATGAATTTCCTCCCAAACCATCAAGTATTTCCTGTATGCGGGGTATGGAATGCCTGTCCAGAACAGTCTTCTTGTTCAATCCCCTGTAATCAACACAAAGTCTTAAACTCCCATTCATTTTCCGTACACAGACCAAAGGTGATGCGTATTATGAAGTTGACTTCCTGATGAAGTTTTTGTTCAGGAGCCCCTGAAGGTGGCTTTTCACCTCAGCATACAAGGGGCGTGGCACACCGTTGTATCTCTTTGCCACGGTTATGTTATCAGTCAATGTTATCTCCACTCTGAGATTTTCAATACACCCTATGTCCATGTCATCTTTGGCGAAAACAGCTGATTCCTCTCTGAGCATCCGTTAGACTAATTCTTGTTGTTCTTGGCTCAAGTGCGGAACCTCTACAGGTGGGTCCCACCACTCTATTTGACCGTTATCAGGGCCAGGTTCCGGTGGGGATCTGTCCTGAACCTGTACTACAGTAACCTTTTCTCCACTGGGCACAGGAACCGGGTGACATGCTACTACTCTCTGTAATGTCCCTATCACTGTTTGTCTTGGTAAGGTAATGTCATGTTTGGTAGTATTCACTACTGCAATGTCAACTTTTCGAGATGGCCGTTTTGATGTTTTCACGACCTGACTTTGTAGGTCCAGGCCCCAGATCCCTCTCACGTCCGGTTCAAATAACACAATTCCATCGTTGAAGGGAGCCCCTCTTGGGATACAGGGATGAATCCATTTTGTTTGTCCACCTGGAATGACAACGTCACGTCTGCCTGCTGTAAGCAAGCATTCCTCCGTGTACTCTGAGTGCTGAAGCAGATTGAGTAGAGTCTTTGCCTTTCCCTGTCCTAGCTCAAGTGCATTTCTAAGCATCTTTACTGTATACACCAGCTCTGAGGGCTCCTTGTTACTTTTTGTTTGAACTATTTCTTTAATTACATTAAACCCAATGATTGGTTTCTCCAGGCTTTCATTTGTGACTAATATCGGAACCCTCAACTGTTTTCCTGCAATGACCTCAGCTTTGGAATCAAGCAAACTGAAGCAAATGTCCATCCAACCCAGCAAGGGAATTTCAGTGCCATTGGCTGCCCTCAGATCCAGTTTCTCTGTATTGCCCATGATTTCTGCCATTGGTCTAATTTGTGTGCGTGGTAAATGACGTTTTCTCCATTCCTCACTTATGATGGATACCTGAGCCCCTGTGTCCCATAATGCTAGAGTCTTTACGCCATCCATGTAACACCACACTTGACATTTTTTACCAATGAGCTGTGCTATATTACAATGTCCTGTGGTAGTTGGGGTAGTTGGCCCCCCACTCTCTCTGTGTCATGGGACAAGGGGAGTTGTGGTCCGTCTTACATGTGGGTTGGTGCTGTTTCCAATGATCCTGTTGGCACACTTTGGAACAGCAGGCAGTTTTATGACCCAATGAACACAACTTCAACTCTGGGATTCTCTCTCCCTTTGCACTGCAGCCACTGCAACACTGGATGGAACTAGATGTATCTGAGGTCACTCCCCGTTCCATGGTTGTGACCCCCAGGCGTTTCCCGATGGATGTGCGTTACCCCGGATCCTACATCCTACTGCCCAATGGCTATCACTGCCACATTTGCAGCAAGGATGGCAAGTCTGTTGACCAGTCTCTTAACAACTTTTGCATTTTCTTCTCTCCCTGTTGGTTGTACTTGGTTTTCTGTTGGAGCGATTCCTAACTGAACTGTCACCCTGGCCCTGCACTGACTGTACTAATGAGGCAACCTCTGACAGGTCAGTTCTTTGATTGCTTCATTGCTCGCATCAATTTTACTCAGGAGAGGATTATATTTCTTTTGTTTTCGGACTGTGGTCTGTGAGGGCTCTGCCTGTGCACATTCCTCTCCGCTATCCCCGTTATCCTCACTCTGTACTGCGTTCACTGGTGTGGGTGTGAACTCACGGGAAGTCCTGGCCTTTTGCATGCGTTCGCTTTCATTGCCCTGGGCAATTTGCATTTTCTCAAGCAACAGTTCATCACTGGTGTCAATATTCTGGAGATGCACTCTCATCTCTGCCCTGACATTATCATTTGTTAAACCTGTAACAATGGCCTGCAGGCATTGACTCTTGACTAACTCCGTGCTATATTTCAGTCCTGATTGGGCACGAGCTGAGGCTGATAACACTTTCTGTCTCAGGTCAAAGACTCGGACTAGGAAGTCCAAGGCAGAGTCTCCCGGCTCTTGTGTTGCTTTAGTCAAGTTGTGATACAGTTCAGTAGCATCCTTCTCTGCATAATGTGTCCTCAAGATTTGCCTTAGTGTGCAGAGTGTCATGTCTGTTTTTCCCTCTAGATAACTCCTCATCTTAAGCCCTGGCCTCACAGCTCTAGTTACTGCTTCTATGATTTCTAATGCATGGTACCCCTTTTCTCCATCCATTTTCAATCTGATGTTCTAGGCTGCTGAAGCTGAGCTTATCATTTTGATTTTGATCTCTTATCTGTCCCTGAATTTTAAAGTCTTTATAACCAGACATATTACATTCTCTCTTTGTGGGGGGTGCCTTTCTGGAGCTGAGACCACTTCTCTGCTGGGCTGAGGAGCCCCTTCCTCTTCTTTTCGTTCTGCCGCAGCTCCCGTCTCTCTGCTGGGTTCGCTGTCCACTTGCCTTGTTGGCGCCGACTGGCTGGGACTTGTAGGCAGACTTTTCACAGTATCCTCAGAGTCCGATATTCCTTTGATTTCGTCTTTCAGTTGAAGCAGCCAAGACATTCCTTCATCTTCACGATTCCATTAAATCCTCCTTCTCACAGTAATCTTCCATCAATTTGCGCCGCAAAGCGCGATGGCTCTTTCCTTTTACTTCAGAGTCATCTACACCTCCTATTCCACAACGTACACACAAGTGCCGTAAATTGTCTTCAGTTAAAGTCCATGAACTCTGTTTGATTTCATCCAACAACGTTTCCCTCTCTCGACTCATATGTCCTACTCACGTGGCAACAACGACAATGCAGGCAATGGCAAGACAGCTACACTCCGTTAGGTGGTTAGCCTGCTAACGTTAGCTAGCTAGCTACTCTCCCAATGTCTCTCACTCGTTGTCCGTTCCAGGAATATGGGCCGGTGCTCACATGAAAATAAATCTCAGCAGTGCCTCCAAATTTGTTACCCTTCCAATGAGCTTATCATATAAACTACAATGCGAAACGTACGGTTTACTTCACTTTTAATCATGTCAGCACAGGTAACAGCCGTTTACAGTCTCTCTTTAGTTTTTCATTATTACTCTTCCCAATTCACTTAAACTAAATTTCTTTATTTCCCATGGGCTTCACCAGAGTACCCCCTAGTGGCTTGAATACTACTGTATTTAGCCCCTTATGCACTACAGTGCATAGATGATATCGACTGAAGCAAAAAAAATGACATTCACTCTCAAATTGTAGCAGTATTTTCTGTGCCAGTCATTTAACCTGATGATTCTCATCCTGTCTTGTTTCTCCAGGTTGTCCAGGAGAGATGATGGGAGGGATGTGTAGTCCCTCGCCCCTCCTCTCCAACCGCCGCGTCATGGAACTGTCCAATCACGAGCTGGGCGGCGTACCCTCTGGCATGCCCCCCCCTATCAGTGACCGGAGGGGGAGTGGCACCAGCAGCCTGAGCTCTGCCTACACAGTGAGCCGTCGTTCTTCCATGGTGTCCCCCTACCTCTCTAGCCGGCGCTCAAGCGAGGTCTCCCAGCTAGGAGGAGGTGGAGGAGGTAATATTTGTGTTTTGTAACTGTCTTCTTTTAATCATTACATGTTATTTGTTTACCCTTGGAGGACCACTTTGTAAACAACTGTTTTAATTAATGTTTTTAAAGAGATTCCCTTGTACCTTTGTATACTTTTTAGCCAGTAGTTCTGAAAGTAGTACTCATGAGCCAAAATTTGTCTCCCGGGGGATATATGTGCAGATACAGTACCAGTCAAAAGTTTGGACACACCTACTCATTCAAGGTTTTTTCTTTATGTTTACTATTTTCTACATTGTAAGTGTTAAACAAATCATAATATATTTTATAGTTTTGATTCTTCAAAGTAGCCACCCTTTTCCTTGATGACAGCTTCGCACACTCTTCGCAAAAGAGTGGCTACTTTGAAGAATCTCAAATATATTTTGTTTTGTTTTGGTAACACTTTTGGTTACTACATGATTTCATATGTGTTATTTCATAGTTGTGATGTCTTCACTATTATTCTACAATGTATAACATAGTCAAAATAAAGAAACACCCTTGAATGAGTAGGTGTGTCTAAGCTTTTGACTGGTACTGTATATGTGCACCATGTCATTGCTCTCTCGCTCTGGTGTGTGTGCATGTTGCTAGCTGTCACTCAAATGGTGAGGGGCTGAAGCTCATTGGCTAGAACTTGTGTTTTTTACATTGGATAAAAGTAGAGACACAGAGCTAGAAAATGGTATATGATACACTACAGTTGAGGAACAATGAGAAAGTCATTCTGCTTTGGAAGTTGATAAACATGTAACTTCAATTTTGAGAAAATGGCCCTTGAATGTTTTGGCACACCTACTGGGCAGGTCTTCTTTCTCTAGACCCATTCAGCATCGTTCACACCCTCTAAAGCCTTAGCCCCACACATCTCTTTAACCTGTCTAGGATGAGCGTGCCGCTAGCGGCACACCCCCCCCCCCCCTGAAAAACCAGTGCCGCGAAATTCAAAAAAAATATATTTTTTAAATATTTAACTTTCACACATTAAAGTCCAATACAGCTAATGAAAGACACAGATCTTGTGAATCCAGTCAACATGTCCGATTTTTTAAATGTTTTACAGGGAAGACACAATATGTAAAGATGTACATCTATTACCTAAAAACACATTAGCATAATCCACCATCTTTTATTTGTCCACCAACACCAGTAGCTATCACCAATTCGGCTAAACTAAGATATTTATAGCCCCTAACCAACAAAAAAACTCATCAGATGACAGTCTGATAACATATTTATGGTATGGGATAGGTTTTGTTAGAAAAAAGTGCATATTTCAGGTAGATGGCATAGGTTACAATTGCACCCACCGTCACAAATGGACTAGAATAATTACAATGAGCAACGTGTTTACCTAACTACTAATCATCAAACATTTCGTAAAAATACACAGCATACACTAATCGAAAGACACAGATCCTGTGAATACAGACAATATTTCAGATTTTCTAAGTGTCTTACAGCGAAAACACAATAAATCGTTATATTAGCATAGCACATAGCACATAGCAGCCCAGCATTGATTCTAGCCAAAGTGGGCGATAACGTCAACAACGCCAAAAATATATTAATTTTTTCATCTAACCTTCTCGGAATTCTTCAGATGACACTCCTGTAACATCATATTACACAATCCATATAGAGTTTGATCGAAAATGTTTATATTTAGCCACCAAAATCATGGTTAGACAATGTGAAATGTAGCTCAGCTGGTCAGAAAATGTCCTTGCGCCACTTAGACAGTGATCTACTCTTATACATAAATACTCATAAATGTGACTAAAAAATATAGGGTGGACAGGGATTGATAGACAATTTAATTCTTAATACAATTGCGGAATTACATTTTTTAAATTATCCTTACTTTTCAATACAGTTTGCGCCAAGCGAAGCTACGTCAAAAAACATGGCGTCCTAAGCCACTAACATTTTTCGACAGAAACACGATTTATCATAATAAAATGTCCTACTTTGAGCTGTTCTTCCATCAGTATCTTGGGCAAAGGATCCTTTCTTGGGAGTAATCGTCTTTTGGTGGAAAGCTGTCCTCTTGCCATGTGGAAATGCCAACTGCGTTCGGGATGAACTGAAAAGCGTGCCCAGCTATTCACAGCGTTTCAAAAATAAATGTCCCAAAATCGCACTAAACGGATATAAATTGCTATAAAACGCTTTAAATTAACTACCTTATGATGTTTTTAACTCCTATAACGAGTAAAAAGATGACCGGAGAAATATAACAGGCTAAACTAACGCTTGGAACAGGAGCGGGTCGGTGTCCTCCACGCGCGTTACGCACCAAGAAAAGACTTGCTAGCTACAGGGTTTTTTAATTTATAGTGCCTGTGAACGCGCAATCGACCCCATTGAAATCGTCATCACGTAAAGGCATCCAGGGGAAGACGTAAGCAGTGTCCGTATAGTCATAGCAATAACAGTGCCCTTTTAACTGACTCCAGAACAGTGGCCAAAATTTCTGAAATCTGACTCAGTGTCAGGGAAATTGCTGTAGAATGGGCTCTGTTCCACTTAGAGACAAAATTTCAACTCCTATAGAAACTATAGACTGTTTTCTATCCAATAATAATAATAATATGCATATTGTACGATCAAGGATTTTGTGGGAAGCCGTTTCAAAAATTACACGATTAGCATAAATAGTCACAACAGCGCCCCCATCCTCAACAGGTTAAGGATTCACATGTGAGGCTGTGTACTAAACAACCAACGTTTCAAGACTAAAGCCTGGTTTACACTACGGGTGTGTTCGTACATTTAATCTGGAGTGCCAGAGTGTGCGCTCTGGGTGTTCCTAAACCCAGATCGTTGTCAGATTGTCCATTCGTAAATTCAGAGCGTTTCGCTCTCGTAGCATTCAGAGCGCACACTGGACACTCTGGCCGAGGAGTAGGGTTGATCCGAGCGTTCTGACCTAACTACAGCAGTCAAGCATCCAAGTTAACTGGCTAACCTTGACTAGCTTGCTAGCTACTTCCAGACACAAATGAGTGAACAGCTCACTGACCATTTTACTCGCCCTAGCAGAGCTGGTGAGGCTGTTTTTATGTTATCCAGAGTGTTGGTGAATGCAACTGTGCTGCTGGCAACAATATAATTATGCTTTTTTGCCAACGTTTACTGACACCGGTCATATTCAACGGGTGTTGAGCGTTCGTAAATTCGTCAGTTATTCTCCAGTTATTTACCAGCTACGTCTATCAACAGTTGTATCAGTGACATCATTAACATTCTACTGAAATCGTTACTTGCATAGTGCGGCCTTTTGTTCTGACAATGAAACATAATCCCAACTCATAACGTTACTACCTTGCATGAATCTGTAGGTAGCTAACCAACCAGGTTCAATGTTACCTAACTCAGCAAAAAAAAAAATGTCCTCACTGTCAACTGCGTTTATTTTCAGCAAACTTAACGTGTGTAAATATTTGTATGAAAATAACAAGATTCAACAACTGAGACAAACTGAACAAGTTCCACAGACATGTGACTAACAGAAATTGAATAATTTGCCCTTTAACAAAGGGGGGTCAAAATCAAAAGTAACAGTCAGTATCTGGTGTGGCCACCAGCTGCATTAAGTACTGCAGTGCATCTCCTCCTCATGGACTGCACCAGATTTGCCAGTTCTTGCTGTGAGATGTGACCCCACTCTTCCACCAAGGCACCTGCAAGTTCCTGGACATTTCTGGGGGGAATGGCCCTAGCTCTCACCCTCCGAGCCAACAGGTCCCAGACGTGCTCAATGGGATTGAGATCTGGGCTCTTCGCTGGCCATGGCAGAACACTGACATTCCTGTCTTGCAGGAAATCACGCACAGAACAAGCAGTATGGCTGGTGGCATTGTCATGCTAGAGGGTCATGTCAGGATGAGCCTGCAGGAAGGGTACCACATGAGGGAGGAGGATGTCTTCCCTGTAACGCACAGCGTTGAGATTGCCTGCAATGACAACAAGCTCAGTCCGATGATGCTGTGATACACCGCCCCAGACCATGACGGACCCTCCACCTCCAAATCGATCCCGTTCCAGAGTACAGGCCTCGGTGTAATGCTCATTCCTATGACGATAAACGCGAATCCGACCATCACCCCTGGTGAGACAAAACCGCGACTCGTCAGTGAAGAGCACTTTTTTCCAGTCCTGTCTGGTCCAACGACTGTGGGTTTGTGCCCATAGGTGACGTTGTTGGAGGTGATGTCTGGTGAGGACCTACCTTACAACAGGCCTACAAGCCCTCAGTCTAGCCTCTCTCAGCCTATTGCGGACAGTCTGAGCACTGATGGAGTGATTGTGCGTTCCTGGTGTAACTCGGGCTGTTGTTGCCATCCTGTACCTGTCCCGCAGGTGTGATGTTCGGATGTATCGATCCTGTGCAGGTGTTGTTACACGTGGTCTGCCACTGCGAGGACGATCAGCTTTCCGTCCTGTCTCCCTGTAGCACTGTCTTAGGCGTCTCACAGTACGGACATTGCAATTTATTGCTCTGGCCACATCCTCATACCTCCTTGCAGCATGCCTAAGGCACGTTCACACAGATGAGCAGGGACCCTGGGCATCTTTCTTTTGGTGTTTTTCAGAGTCAGCAGAAAGGTCTCTTTTAGTGTCCTAAGTTTTCATAACTGTGACCTTAATTGTCTACCGTCTGTAACCTGTTTGTGTCTTAACCTTTCACGAGTATCTACCCCGGGTCCGGGAGCACCCCCCACCCCCCCACACTGAGTAGCATAGCCTAGCATAGCGTCACAATTAAATAGTAGCATCTAAATATCATTAAATCACAAGTCCAAGAGACCTAATGAAAGATACAGATCTTGTGAATAAAGCCACCATTTCAGATTTTTAAAATGTTTTACAGGGAAGACAAAATATGTAAATCTATTAGCTAACCACGTTAGCAAAAGACACCACTTTTCTAACTCCATCAGTTTCTTACTCCATCAGGTGCTATCACCAATTCGGCTAAACTAAGATATTGATAGCCACTAACCAAGAAAAAACCTCATCAGATGACAGTCTGATAACATATTTATGGTATAGGATAGGTTTTGTTAGAAAAATGTGCATATTTCAGGTAGATATCATAGTTTACAATTGCACCCACCGTCACAAATGGACTAGAATAAATACATAGAGCAACGTGTTTACCTAATTACTAATCATCAAACATTTCGTAAAAATACACAGCATACACTAATCGAAAGACACAGATCCTGTGAATACAGACAATATTTCAGATTTTCTAAGTGTCTTACAGCGAAAACACAATAAATCATTATATTAGCATACCACATATTCAAACGTTACCAGAGCATTGATTCTAGCCAAAGAGAGCGATAACGTAAACATCGCCAAAATATATTAATTTTTTCACTAACCTTCTCAGAATTCTTCAGATGACACTCCTGTAACATCACATTACAACATACATATACAGTTTGTTCGAAAATTTGCATATTTAGCTACCAAAATCATGGTTAGACAATGACAAAAGTTGCCCAGCTGGTCAGACAATGTCGTGCGCCATATTAGACAGTGATCTAGTCGTATACATAAATACTCATAAACGTGACTAAAAAATATAGGGTGGACAGCGATTGATAGACAATTTAATTCTTAATACAATCGCTGATTTACATTTTTTTTAATTATCCTTACTTTTCAATACAGTTTGCGCCAAGCGAAGCTACGTCTAAAAAGATGGCGTCATAAGCGATTAACATTTTTCGACAGAAACACGATTTATCATAATAAATTGTTCCTACTTTGAGCTGTTCTTCCATCAGAATCTTGGGCAAAGAATCCTTTCTTGGGTCTAATCGTCTTTTGGTCGAAAGCTGTCCTCTTGCCATGTAGAAATGCCCATTGCGTTTGGCATGAACTGGAACCGTGCCCAGAGATTCACAGTGTCTCAGAAATAAATGTCCCAAAATCGCACTAAACGGATATAAATTGCTATAAAACGGTTTAAATTAACTACCTTATGATGTTTTTAACTCCTATAACGAGTAGAAACATGACTGGAGAAATATAACTGGCTACACTAATGCTTGGAAAAAGAGCAGGTCGGTGTCCACCGCGCGCCCGACGCATCTGGAAAAGAGTTCCTACCTACAGGTTTTTTTAATTTATAGTGGCTGTGATTGCGCAATCGATACCATTCAAAGCGTCATCACGTAAAGGCATCCAGGGGAAGACGTAAGCAGTGTCCGTATCCTGATAGCGTTCACAGTGGCCTTTAAACTGACTCCAGATCAGGGGCCAAAATGTGTGAAATCTGACTCCATGTCAGGGAAATTGCTGTAGAATGAGTTCTGTTCCACTCAGAGACAAAATTCCAACGCCTATAGAAACTAGAGACTGTTTTCTATCCAATAATAGTAATAATATGCATATTGTACGATAAAGAATTTAGTAGGAAGCCGTTTAATCTGTAATGCAATTATGCTAATGAGAAAACAGCACCCCCTGTAGTCGCAAGAAGTTAACGACCGTTCCACAGGTGCATGTTCATTAATTGTTTATGGTTCATTGAACAAGCATGGGAAACAGTGTTTAAACCCTTTACAATGAAGATCTGTGACGTTATTTGGATTTTTATGAATTATCTTTGAAAGACAGGGTCCTGAAAAAGGGATGTTTCTTTTTTTGCTGAGTTTAGCTAACATTAGGCTATAACTAGCAATGCAAATGGCTCTGAGATAAGAATAATATAACTACACAGATCATACATGTAACGTTAGCTAGCGAGCCTGCCAGCTAACGTTAGCTAGCTAACAGTACACTAACTTGAAATGAAAACGACTTTCTGATAAAATTAGAAATGTGTAATATTTGAAAATGTAGCCATCTTACCCGTATACATGGACTGACGCTTCTCCCTCTCTGCCACGGATGCTATGGTTGCCCTTAGTTTGAAGATGTATTCCGGAGACAGGTGTTTTATACAGCAGCCTTCTTCTGTGTGTTCTCTTTTCAACTCCCTCTGCATATTTGCATTCAAACGCTAGAATTTTCTCCATCTCCTTAGCCATCATGCTGTAATTCCACTGATTTCAAACCTCGGTCCTCCAGAAAATGGAGAGCAACACATATGCAGTTCAACTACGTGATACCTTTCAAAAAAGCTGCATTAGAAAGGATTGCCTTGGCCTCCCAAGAGGCGCAGTGGTCTAAGGCACTACAGTTCCGGGTTTAATCCTGACTGTGTCGCAGCATGCTGCGACCTGGAGACCCATGACGCGGTGCACAATTGGACCAGCGTTGTCCGGGTTAGGGGAGGGTTTGGCCAGCTGCGATGTCCCTGTCCCATTGCGCTCGAGCGACTCCTTGTACCGGTCAGGTGCATGCACGCTGACTTCGGTCGCCAGCTGTACAGTGTCTCCGCCGACACATTGGTGCGGCTGGCTTCCGGGTTAAGCAAGCAGTGTGTCAAGAAGCAGTGCGGCTTGGCGGGGTCATGTTTTGGAGGACACATGGACATTTTAGCCAAAAATATACTTGCCTCTTGCTAGGAGGCTGAAACTTGGCTGCAAGTGGATCTTCCAGCAAGACAATAACCCCAAGCACACATCAAAGTCCACTAAGAAATGGTTAATTGACCACAAAATCAACATTTTGCAATGGCAATATTAGTCTCTGGACTTATACACCTCATTGAGAATCTGTGGTTTGAATTGAAGAGGGAAGTCCTTAAGCGCAGACAAAGGATCAGGAAAGAGCACTTTTGACAACTTAGAGCATATGACATCTGTTATTTACATCTGAAGTAAGAACAGAAATAACTTCTACCAATCAGGAGGTACAGCTGTTTTAGTAACCGCATCCACTACATGCATTAAGCTAACTTCCCACTGTTGAATTAACTTTCATAGAACTTTAAGAAATTTCCCATTTTTGCACTTGGGGAGCACAATCGAAGCATGAGACGATGAGTTAACATTGTGACTTTTGACACAAATCAGCTACTTTGACCATTTTCCCAACAAGCTAAATAAAAACTTAGAGGGTACTTCTCCGCTATTACAATCTGAAATCAGAATAGAAGCATATTTTACCAATCAAATCATAGCATTGGGGGACAGGGTTGGGTAATAATGGATTTCATGTAACAAGGACTATGGAACCAATTACAAATATGAACTGTAATCAGCTCGAATTACTTTTTCAAAATGTGTAATCTGATTACAGTTACATTCTTAAAGATGTCTTCCAGTGATTATTTAATTTTTTGTGTTTTTTAGACAAAACTGCAAACTTCAAGGAGTAGGGCGTTCAAGGAGTTGGTCTGATAGGAATCTGTGATGTCTTCGGCCTCCCCCTTTGCTTGAGGAACAATAGAGGAGCAGCCCTCCCACTTGTGCTATGTCATGATTTACCAGGACCACCTATTGAGAAGTAAACCAGGTGTTAAATGAGGTCAAAAGGAGGAATTTATTAAACTGTCAGCGTTTCTGTCATTTAGCGCACCCTCGAGACTTCTCACATGCTTAAAGATTTTATTGTTCTGCTGATTGCCCATCAAGGGTTGATAGCTAATTTTGTATTCCAACACATTTAATGAAGGCCCACTGGTCAATCAAACAGTCGTCTGGACATCTGAATAAAAGCTCAATGCAAAAAAGCGGAAAAAACACTATCGTCAACGCAACCACTGTTGTTACTGTAGAGGAGAAGAGGGCCAAAGCTTTCTGTAGGTCTGAATATTATGTATCAACTTCATTTTGAACACGCCGGACATTCAAGGTGAGTGCATTGGCCTATTCATTCAATTGACTGATATAAATTACACTGCTAACTATAAGTAGCCTAAATATGAGTCTATATTATTTAGAGTAAATGATCTAGCTAACCATTTTCTCGGGTGGTGAATTAGCCTATGTGATATTAGTGCCCATCTCTATTGAACAAACATTTTTATAAATCAGGAACCCTATTTTGGCCGTAGTTGTGCTGCGCCATAAGCTGGGCCATCTCCTTGGCTGAAGGTAACTTCGGAAGAGGGATAAAATGAGCGGCCTTGGATAATCTGTCAACCACCATCAGGATGGTGGTGTTGCCTTCTAACGGAGGAAGCCCAGTGACAAAATCCATGGAAATATGGGACCAGGGGCGATGAGGGACAGGGAGTGGCTGTAGGAGGCCAGACGGAGCTTGCCGCGGAGTCTTGCTTTGCGTGCACACCATCCATGTGGCGACGAAGGCCGAAACATCAGGAAACATGGTGGGCCACCAGAAGCGTTGACGGAGGAAAGCCAGGGTTCGACGAGTACCAGGATGACAGGTAAGCCTGGAGGAGTGAGCCCCTTCCAGGACCTGAGACCAGACCAGGAACAAACAGCCGGTTAGCCCCTCCCCTCACAAGGTCCGACTGGGAACACTGTGCCTTGCGGACCAGAGCGTCAATTCCCCAAACAGAAGCAGTCAAACAAAAGGCAGGGAGGATGGTCTCAGATTGAGGGAGTGGCACTGTACAGTCGGGATAGAGCGTCCGGCTTCACTTTTTTTGTCACAGGGCGGTAGGAGATGGTGAAATTGAACCTGGTAAATAACAGAGCCCAACGAGCTTGCCTTGGGTTGAGGCGCATGTCAGTGCGGAGGTATTCTAAATTCTTATGATCCGTCCATACCAGAAATGGATGTTCCGCCCCTTCCAGCCAGTGTCTCCACTCCTCCAGAGCCATCTTAACAGCTAGAAGTTCCCGGTTCCCAACATAGTTCCTCTCCGCAGAGTTAAGACGATGGGACATGAAGGCACATGGATGAAGCTTTTGGTCCTGGACGGATCACTGGGAAAGAACGGCCCCTACTCCCATGTCGAAATCATCAACCTCAACCACAAATTGACGAGTCGGGTCCGGATGGATGAGGATGGGAGCAGTAGTAAATTGCTACTTTAGATCCCCCAAAAGCCTTGTCCGCTGCTTGTGACCATGTGAACGGTACCTTGGGAGAGGGGAATGGAGCCGCCAGGTTGTTGTAGCCCCGAATGAAACGGTGGTAGAAATGTGAAAATCCCAGAAACCGTTGTAGCTACACCCTGGACGTGGGATGGGGCCAATCCACCACCACTCTCACCTTCTCTGGATCCATCTGAATATTCCCCTCAGCAATAATGTATCCCAGAGAGGAGGTAATGGAGTGGTGGAACTCACTTCTCAGCCTTTGCAAACAAATGATTCTCCAGGAGGCGCTGAAGGACCTGTCGAACATGGAGAATGTGTTCCTGGGCAGAACGAGAGAAAACAAGAATGTTGTTAAAGTAAACAAAAAAAGGAGTCAACATATCCCGGAGCACATCGTTGAACAGGGCCTGGAAGACAGGGGGCGCGCTGGGGTGTCCAAACGGCATAAGCAGGTACTCAGTGTCCACTGGCAGTGTTGAAAGCTGTCTTCCACTCGTCTCCTTTGCGTATCCGCACAAGGTGGTAGACATTTCGAAGGTCCAGTTTGGAAAAGATAGTAGCCCCCTGGAGAGGTTCGAAAGCTGAGGAGAGTGGTAGAGGGTACCGATTTTTAATCGTAACGTCATTAAAACCTCCAGGAGGTCATGATACTCTGCGGGCACAGCAGGAAGAGCTGAGACCGTACTTATCCCTGGAGGCAGATGTTTCGGAGAAGACTGTGCCGCCTTTAGGCAGTGTTTATGGCAGAACAAGCTCCAACCCAGGATGAAACCCGTAGTCCAGTCAATATCTGGGTTGTGTTTCTGGAGCCAAGAAAAACCCAAAACAGGTATGTGAGGGGACTCAATGAGGAGGAGCTGAATTGACTCACTGTGATTTCCAGATATCTGCATATTAACGGGAACTGTGCTGTTCGTGATTCTAAAAATGGAGTGGTCGTCTAGTGTCCTGGCATCCATGGGAAGAGAGAGGAGTTGAGTAGGGATACTTATTCCTGATACCAGGGTAGCATCCATTAAACTCATCTGCCCCAGAGTCAATAAGCACCCGGAGAGACTTAGAGTGGTCTCCCCACAGTAATCTCACATAAAAAGGAGTTTGGGTAATGGGACTTAGAGGGTTCCCAGTCAGACTCACCAGAGTACTTGTACCTACTAAGGCTTCAGGTCTCTTAACTGGGCAGGTGGCTATGTAATGCCCTACAGCTCCACAATACAGACAACAATTAGAGCTTAGCCTGCGGAAACGTTTCCTAGGCGATAACCTAGCCCCAAAACCAATTCTTCCTTTGGACGCCTCTCCTTCCAGTTCTCTGCTGCCAATGACTGGAACGAACTACAAAAATCTCTGAAACTGGAAACACCTATCTCCCTCACTAGCTTTAAGCACCAGCTGTCAGAGCAGCTCATAGATTACTGCACCTGTACATAACCCATCTACAATTTAGCCCAAACAACTACCTCTTTACCTACTGTATTTATTTATTAATTTATTTTGCTCCTTTGCACCCCATTATTTCTGTCTCTACTTTGCACTTTCTTCCACTGCAAACCAACCATTCCAGTGTTTTTTAGTTTTTATTTTACTTGCTGTGTTGTACTCACTTCGCCTCCATGGCCTTTTTATATTTTTATTTATTTATACATATATCTGTTTGCCTTCACCTCCCTTATCTCACCTCACTTGCTCACATTGTATATAGACTTATTTTTTTCACTGTGTTATTGACTATATGTTTGTTTTACTCCATGTGTAACTATGTGTTGTTGTATGTGTCGAACTGCTTTGCTTTATCTTGGCCAGGTCGCAATTGTAAATGAGAACGTGTTCTCAATTTGCCTACCTGGTTAAATAAAGGTTAAATAAAAAAAAAATTAAAAAAAAATCCCAGTTGCAAAGGTTCTTGTGTATCAAGCTCACCCGTCATCGATGATTCTCGAGGGAGCTCAGGTGGCTTTGGATCCTCTCGGAAAAATAGCTTTCGGGGACTTCCGGATTCCTTGAAGATGAGTGAGGCACTGCGGATGAACGAGTGTGACCTAGGCCAGACCTCCTCTCACTCCTGCGTTCCCTTAGACGTCCATCAATTCAAATGGTGAGGGAATCGAGGTCTACCAGTAATTCCTGAGCAGCTAGCTCATCTTTTATCACCTCAGATAGTCCGTGAAGGAAGGTATCGAAAAGGGACTCCGGATTCCAGGCACTCTCGGCGGCCATCGTGCGAAAAGCAACAGCGTAATCTGCCACACAACGGGAGTCTTGACGTAATTCAAGAAGTTTTCGGGCTGCCTCTCTCCCAGATACCAGACACCTTCCTCACCTCTTGAAAAATAAAGGAGAGCTGCACACTCTAGGAGCTCAGATGCAAAAATGTAATGTCCAACGTTTCGACAGACAAGCTGTCTTCATCAGGGTATAATGAAAAACACTGCGGGGTGACTCGTTTATATAGTGTCAAAAGACACACAGGTGTCTAATCATGGCCGGGAGTGGCCTGATATCATTCGTTAATTCTCATATATTAAAATAGCATACAAAAAACATAAATGGATAGCGTACGATCATAGATACAATTTAGCTATATAAGCCTACAAACATTTATAATAGCAAAATTACAATAATCACAAGAATGGCTTCAGATCAAAGTCTACGTTGAGACCGAAGGGAGCAAGGGTCTTTAAATTAAAGATCCAGGCAGCCTCTCGTTTTAACAATAAATTATCGAGGTCACCCCCTCTCCTAGGGAGGGTGACATGCTCGATGCCAATATAACGTAGAGACGAAATCGAGTGGTTTGCTTCCAAAAAGTAGATCGCAACTGGGTAAGTTGAGTTTTTGCACCTAATGGTGCTACCTTCCTCAGCTCTGTCATGAAATCCTCCAGATGACGACAAAGGGTGGATTGTTGCTCCCAAACTGCCGTAGCCCAGGAGAACGCCCTTCCCGACATTAACGTAATGATATACGCTATCTTCGATCGGTCCCAAGGAAACGAAGATGGCTGTAGCTTAAGAATAAGGGAGCACTGAGAACGAAAACCCCGGCAGGTACCAGGATCACCAGAATATTGCTCCGGAGGTGGTAAGCGGGGTTCTCAGGGGGAGCCGGGGTAATCTGTACAAACGCACCACTAATAGGAAAAAAGTTACTGGGTGGTTGTGGACTCTCAGAGGTGGCAGGCTGCCTATGAGCTAACTCCCTGATTTGCTCCATAATAGCCTTGAACCCTTGGTCGTGGCGTTCCATCAGGGAACGAAGCCCTTCCAGAAGGTTCTGTAGTAGCTCCTCATGCCTCCCAATGGTGCCTCCCTGCAGGGAGACAGCGTGGCGGAGCTGGTCCAAGTCTGCTGGGTCTGTCATGGCCAGTTCGTACTATAAGGGCACAAGGCGAGACCTACATGCAGACAAGGGAGGCAGATGGTTGGAGTCAATCAATCAATCAATTTTATTTTATATAGCCCTTCGTACATCAGCTAATATCTCGAAGTGCTGTACAGAAACCCAGCCTAAAACCCCAAACAGCTAGTAATGCAGGTGTAGAAGCACGGTGGCTAGGAAAAACTCCCTAGAAAGGCCAAAACCTAGGAAGAAACCTAGAGAGGAACCAGGCTGAGGGGTGGCCAGTCCTCTTCTGGCTGTGCCGGGTGGAGATTATAACAGAACTATGCCAAGATGTTCAAAAATGTTCATAAGTGACAAGCATGGTCAAATAATAATCATGAATAATTTTCAGTTGGCTTTTCATAGCTGATCATTAAGAGTTGAAAAACAACAGGTCTGGGACAGGTGGCGGTTCCATAACCGCAGGCAGAACAGCTGAAACTGGAATAGCAGCAAGGCCAGGCGGACTGGGGACAGCAAGGTGTCAGCATGCCCGGTAGTCCTGACGTATGGTCCTAGGGCTCAGGTTCTCAGAGAGAAAGAGAGAACGAGAGAATTAGAGAGAGCATACTTAAATTCACACAGGACACTGGATAAGACAGGAGAAGTACTCCAGGTATAACCAACTGACCCTAGCCCCCCGACACATAAACTGCTGCAGCATAAATACTGGAGGCTGAGACAGGAGCGGTCAGGAGACACTGTGGCCCCATCCGAAGAAACCCCCGGACAGGGCCAAACAGGAAGGATATAACCCCACCCACTTTGCCAAAGCACAGCCCCCGCACCACTAGAGGGATATCCTCAACCACCAACTTACAATCCTGAGACAAGGCCGAGTATAGCCCACAAAGGTCTCCACCACAGCACAAACCAAGAGGGGGCGCCAACCCAGACAGGAAGATCACATCAGTAACTCAACCCACTCAAGTGACGCACCCCTCCTAGGGACGGCATGAAAGAGCACCAGTAAGCCAGTGACTCAGCCCCTGTAACAGGGTTAGAGGCAGAGAATCCCAGGACAAAACCCACTGAGTCGATGATGGCTCCGAAAGACTTTTGGAGTGGGTCTGTGGACTTCTCCATGTGAATATTAAAATCACCAAAAATTAGAATATGATCTGCTATGACTACAAGGTCTGATAGGAATTCAGGAAACTCAGAGAGGAACGCTGTATATGGCCCAGGAGGCCTGTAAACAGTAGCTATAAAAAGTGATTGAGTAGGCTGCATAGATTTCATGACTAGAAGCTCAAAAGACGAAAACGCCATTTTTTTGGGGGTAAATTGAAATTTGCTATCGTAAATGTTAGCAACACCTCCGCCTTTGCGGGATGCACGGGGAATATGGTCACTAGTGTAACCAGGAGGTGAGGCCTCATTTAACACAGTAAATTCATCAGGCTTAAGCCATGTTTCAGTCAGGCCAATCACATCAAGATTATGATCAGTGATTAGTTCATTGACTATGACTGCCTTTGAAGTGAGGGATCTAACATTAAGTAACCCTATTTTGAGATGTGAGGTATCACGATCTCTTTCAATAATGGCAGGAATGGAGGAGGTCTTTATCCTGTTTGGGCTGCAAGCCCGAATTCGGTACGACAATGACAACAGCTGCAGGGCGCGAAATTCAAAATCTATTTTTTAAAAATATTTAACTTTTACACATTAACAAGTCCAATACAGCATTTGAAAGATAAACATCTTGTCAATCCAGCCAACATGTCCGATTTTTTAAATGTTTTACAGAGAAAACACCACATATATTTATGTTAGCTCACCACCAAATACAAAAGTGGACAGACACGTATGGATATGATTATGAAGTATGAATTATCATTGAAGTAGCATGCACAAGCCAACCGAAATAAACTAAAACCAACCTAAAGAGCCCAGAAAAAACTACCTCAGATGACAGTCATATAACATGTTACACAATAAATCTATGTTTTGTTCATAAAAAGTGCATATTTTAGCTATAAATCAGTTTTACATTGATGCTACCCAAAAATGCTAACACATAGCTAGAGTCTGAATCCAGACGGGAGTAGCCAGAGAAAATACATACACCAACGTCGGCTACTAATTACACCTCATAAAACATTTCAGAAAAACATATGGTGGATAACTAATGAAAGACAGATATCGTGTGAATAAAGCCAACATTTCCGATTTTTGAAGTGTTTTACAGCGAAAACACAATATATCGTTATATTAGCTAACAACATAAGCTAGCATAAGGCAGCATTGATTCTAGTCAAGCGCTAGCCTAGCACAGTTAGCAGAGTTAGCATACAACAGTTCGACAGATATATGAAAAAGCATCCCAAATTGGGTCTTATCTTTCTTGATATTCCATCAGAATGTTGTAACGGGGTCCAATGTCCAGTAGAGTCTTTAGTTGGGTTCCAGAACGAAATATTTCCCTCTTTGGTTAGCAGGCACGATAGCATTGCGGCGCTACACAGCGTTTCTTCAAAAACTTCTTCCGTCGTATCACATCTAAAGTCCAGAATAAATTGCAATAATATAATTAAAGTATATTGAAAAAACATACTTTAGGATGATTTTGTGACATGTATCAAATAATATCGTAGTCACACATCATATTCACCGTTATCTACCTTGTTCCAGAAGCCGAGACCAAATTATCCTTCGCGCCCGGAATTTTTTTTTAACTGCGCAGGTCTCACAAGAAGGTGTGTTATTCAGTCCATGGACGAGATATTCGACTCCTTTCAATTCTCACTTCCGCATTACAGCCTGACGAACGCCTGTGACGTGTCCCTATGGTCCTAAGTCAAAGGGCCTTTTATAGAGAAGGTCTTAAAGAGACACATCGCATTTTGGAAAACTCAATTCGGCTGGGAAAATGGCTGTAAAAATATTTCTGTTCGACTTAGAGAAACAATTCAAACCTTTTTAGAAACTACAGACTGTTATCTATCCAACAGTAGTAAATATATGCATATTGGAAAATAAAAAGTTTCTTAGGAGGCCGTTTGAAAATGTGCACACATTTTCCAGTTTTTTCAATATTCAGCTTGCAGCCCAAACAGGTTATCCTAATAAGTCTGATATTGGAGTCTGATATTTATTATAATCCAAAATGGTAGGCAAGAGAATGGTCATGGACAGGCAACAGGTCAAAACCAGTTCAGAGTCCAGGAGGTACAGAGTGGCAGGCAGGTGTCGTGTCTTTGGCATCATTAAATTGAAGAATGTTATTTTATCAAATCAATTCTCTGTAATTATTATTATGTGATCAAACTAATCATGTAACTGTAATTAACTAGGATGTTATCATTTTCCTAATACAACTCTTCAGATATTTGAATATCTGATCAATTAGTCTTCTAGTTAATTAATTATTATTTACCTCACGTTAGTCTCATTCCAAACGTCGTAAATTGTTGGTTATCTGCACGAACCCAGCCTTTACTATGAATCATCCATACACCAATTGTCTTACTAACTAAATAATCACAGAAATACATAAACACAAACAGTAGATACGGTTACAAGGAAATGATAGGGGAGGTTCCCTAGTGGGCTAAGCCATTATGACGGCTTGGCGGACAAAGCGAAGTTGGTGTGGACTGAGAAGGGTGGGAAAGACAAAAAGGAGTCACTACACAGTTAATAATTATATTAATTGAAATGCTAATCCTTTGCACATGAACGCTCACTCATTCAGGAATAATTGCAATCAATATATATTTACGCTCAGTGTGTCGTCGTGATCTCTGTTGGAATCGTTCGTCTGTCGGAGAGTTCGTCCGAGCGTCTCTCTCTACTTCCCTGAAGTCTTCCGTGGTTAGAATGCATACTTCAGAGTACCATTCAGAAATGTTCTCATAGAATAGATGTTTTGGCGGTTGTCGGCCTTCGCATCCAATTTCTAGCTGCATACTAGTAATTAGTATATAAGATTTGCTCTTATTCTGTTTTAATCGATAGTCTCGGAGTTTAACCATTTCCCGCCGTGTAGCCAATGCTCCACGTGGTATGGTTAGGACTTCAACAACCATTACAACCTTAGCTTAGACTGAAGTTTTTGTGGTCTTTTTGTGGTCTCTACTGAAGGTACATGTGGTCTGAAGAGGATTTCTTCATGTGGGGGTTTTATTCATAACAGTAGAAAAGGGCTGTCCCATGATCCAGATCATGTCTGTGCTCATGGGGGCGGGCCAATGACTTAGTTAAACTTTAAAGGGAATACAATTCTCTCACATTAACGGTTCTACATCACCTTACATCATTTCACAAATAGTTTCATCTTTACTAATTCATTTTATGCAATAATTAGACGCAAACCTCATAACGGAGGCACCTGTATAAACAGAGTTATGGTAATGTATTGTCTTTCATGAGGTCACAAACATGAAACAAAATGGACCGGGTCGTAGCTGGCTTCTAAACCGACCGTTTACACATTCTCCATAACATGGATATTGTTCAGTTATCAAGTTCTGTGATGTAGAAGGAGTTCCTTTGTTCTCCCTATGTGTCTCTTTCTGCATGGCCAGGGGAAGAGAGTCTCCTCCAGGAATTTACGACCTGAGATAACAGAACCTGGGTGTAGGAGAGGAGAGAGGGGGAAGGCACTCGCTATACCCAAAGAGGGCCACGTCATGACACAGGTCAAGGCAGGCAGAATGGTCAGGCAGGCGGGTACAGAGTCCAGAAACTGGCAAGTGTCAAAACCGGGAGGGCTATCAAAAAAGATAATCGAAAAAGCAGGAGCACGGGAAAACCACGCTGGTTGACTTGAACATACAAGACGAACTGGCACAGAGAGACAGGAAACACAGGGATAAATACACCAGGGAAATAAGCGACACCTGGAGGGGGTGGAGACAATCACAAGGACAGGTGAAACAGATCAGGGCATGACACTTTGGGCAATGAGGAGTTCGGGATCTTACCCCCACGGCCCTTTCCCCCACACGTTTCCATGGCAATTCCATTGTTTTGATCGAGTTTGATTGACCTCTTTACCGCATTTATGCTTTCACACATATATAGAACATGTGAATTATACGATCTTTCTGCTCTCACACTAGTCCCCAATTTGTAAATAGTCACGTTAGGCTACTAAACAAAATAATGCTATAGTTTCTATAGTGATCAAAAAGTAATCAATAATGTGTAATTTGGAGTAATCCAAAGGATTACGTTGCTGATTACTTTATTTTGCATGTAACTGTAATCATTAACGGATTACATTTTGGGGGTAATCAGACGAACACTGCTGAGGGAGCACATACAGTATGACTGATTATGCCACACAGCTCACTCCAACCCACTAAACTAACCCACTATAACAACCCTCACTAACCAAACTACAATAGCAACCCCACTTACTATAGCTAACCCATGGCCTACATACAGTGCATTCAGAAAGTATTCAGAGCCCTTGACTTTTTCCACATTTTGTTACGTTACAGCCTTATTCTGAAATGGATTCCGTAGTTGTTTCCCCTCATCAATCAACACACAACAACCAATAATGACAAAGCTAAAACAGGTTTTTAGACATTTTTGCAAATGTATTACAAATGTAAAACTTAAATATCACATTTAAATAAATATTCAGACCCTTTACTGAATACTTTGTTGAAGCACCTTTGACAGCGATGTACAGCCTTGGGTATGACGCTACAAGCTTGGCACACCTGTACTTGGGGCATTTCTCCCATTCTTCTCTGCAGATCCTCTCAAGCTCTGTCAGGTTGGGTGGGGAGCGTCACTGCACAGCTACTTTCAGGTCTCTCCAGAAATGTTCGATCGTGTTCAAGTCTGGTCTCTGGCTGGGCCACTCAATGACATTCAGAGACTTATCCGTTGTTCTATCCTGTTGGAAGGTCCTGAGCAATCTGGAGCAGGTTTTCATCAAGGATCTCTCTGTTCGTTGCTCCGTTCATCTTTCCCTCAATCCTGACTAGTCTCCCAGTCCCTGCCACGGAAAAACATCCCCACAGCATGATGCTGCCACCACCATGCCTCACTGTAGGGACGATGCCAGGTAACCTCCAGGCGTGCCGCTTGGCATTCAGGCCAAAGAGTTCAATCTTGGTTTCATCAGACCAGAGAATCTTGTTTCTCATGGTCTGAGAGTCTTTAGGTGCCATTTGGCAAACTCCACGCGTGCTGTCATGTGCCTTTTACTAAGGAGTGGCTTCAGTCTGGCAACTCTATCATAAAGGCCTGATATGTGGAGTGCTGCAGAGATGGTTGTCGTTCTGGAACGTTCTCCCATCTCCACAGAGGAACTCTGGAGCTCTATCAGAGTGACCATCAGGTTCTTGGTCACCTCCCTGACCAAGGCCCTTCTCCCCTAATTGCTCAGTTTGGCCGGGCTGCCAGCTCTAGAAAGAGCCTTGGTTCTCCAAAACTTCTTCCATTTAAGAATGATGGAGGCCACTGTGCTCCTGGGGAACTTCAATGCTGCAGAAATGCTTTGGTATCTATCCCCAGATCTGTGCCTCGACACAATCCTGTCTCGGAGCTCTACGGAGAATTCCTTCGACCTCATGGCTTGGTTTTTGCTCTGACATGCACTGTCAACTGTGGGATCTTATATAGACAGGTGTGTGCCTTTCCAAATCATGTCCAATCACTTGAATTTACCAAAGGGTTAGGGTTAGGGTTAGATACTGCATCTCCGTCTGTAGAACTCCTTGAGTGGTCTGGACCTGGCTGCTCTCTACCCAGGGCTCTGTACCTCCATCGGTACAATCAAGTTGTAGAACCATCTCAATGATGACCAATAGAAACAGGTTGCACCTGAGCTCAATTTCGAGTCTCATAGCAAAGGGTCCGAATACTTATGTAAATAAGGTATTTTTGTTAATATTTTTTTAATGTGCAAAAATGTCTAAAACCTGCTTTCGCTTTGTCATAATGGGGTATTGTGTGTAGATGGACGAGGGGAAAATAATTGAATACATTTTTTGAATACACAATAAGCCTGTAACGTAACAAAATGTGGAAACAGTCAAGGGGTCTGAATACTTTCTGAAAGCACTGTAACTAACACATTCACTATTAGTACTGCAATATACTGCTACTAGTACTTCTGGGCTATTTACTAATAATAATACTACTATCTAGTCTCCCACTGAAGAATCTAATCAATTATCTAGAAAACACTACTGCACCAGCCTAAATTTTTCAACACACTCTAACTTCTAAACTTCTTCTTCCACTAGATGCACCATCATATTTCTCTCCCCAAACGATAGCTTAAAACTTTTCTAATTCCTTGTGAGTAAAAGTATAGTTATTTGCGCTCGAATATGTGACCTAACTACCCCATACTCCAAAGTACTAAGGTTTATATAGTAGTCGGATCAACGTAATCAGACCAGATATATGTTAACCTTTGACCATATTTCACTGCTTCAGTAAAACATTTGAAACGTCCTCCACTACCGCAAAAATACTTTTAAAGAGCCGAAGCAAGTCCCACAATTTTTTTTCATGGAAAATGACCTTCTAGTTTAGTTTAATAACTGCATTTCTAATTCAATTGAAGGGTTCCTGGGTCCTGACCAGGGAGGAGGTGGCCCCCTCTCCCCTGAGACCAGCCGCCGAAGAGGGCCCTGCCATGGTGTTGGAGGGGGAGGAGGGTTGCCAGGTCTGCCTTGTCTAACACCCGCTCAGCAATACAGCCTGAAGGCTAAGTATGCAGCAGCAACTGGCGGCCCACCCCCTACCCCGCTGTCCAGTATGGAACAGGGAGCAGGGACACCCGGGAGACGAGGAGTACTCCTCAGCGAGTACCAGGTACAGACTCTTGTTAGTTTGGTTTTCAATTAGTCTGGCTTGGGTTGCAAAATTCTGGTAACTTTCTCAAAATGTCCAGCTTTTCTGAATTCTGGAAAACCTGGGAATTTTGGCATTTTGCAACTCTCAATATGGCTAGTTTTGTATTCTTTTTAATATCTTATTCCTATGTATTTTTTTAGCATTCTTTGCTTTTATTTATTTTATTATGGACAGCAACTTGAGTTGGCGGCAGGTAGCCTAGCGGTTAGGAGCGTTGGCCTAGTAACTGATAGGTGAAGAATTTGCCTATGTGCCATTGAGCAAGGCACTTAACCCTAATTGCTCCTGTAAGTCGCTGCTGATAAGAGCATCTGCTAAATGACTCAAATGTAAATGTATGAAATGTGCTATCCAATTATTATTATCCCCAGGGTCAGCCGCTACCTGCGTTCCTGCAGCAGGGGGGTCAGAGGAGACACAGTGCCAACACGGGGGAGTATGGCACTGGGGTCATCTACCCCCACCAAGCCCCAGGGAATGCCACCCGGCGTGCCAGCGACCCCGTCCGCTCCACCGGCGACTCACAGGCCCTTCCCAAGGTTGTCGTTGTTGTTGGTAGAAGCAGTACATTAAATGACTAAGACTGCTTTATTGTTGTTGCTAGCTATGTATTTGAGTATTTACACTTTTTAAATAAATGTGGATTTGATTTTGTTTCCCAAGGTGCAACGCTTCAACAGCCTGAACAATGTGGCCATGATGGGCCGGAGGAACGCCCTGCAGCATTGTGGGTCAGACGCCAACATCGCCCGCCACATGTACTCGCCGCGGCCACCCAGCATTACAGAGAATGTCATGATGGAGGCCATGGCTACGGACTACCATGGAGGAACCACGGATGCCAGGAACCACTGCATGATGCTTTCCCCAGGAGAGAGAGGTTTCCAGGGCTACCAGTCCCACCACATGGGGGGTCCCACCAGCCTGTTATCACCCAGCCACGACAGCCTGGGATGCCCAGAGCAGGGCTACCAGACACAGGGACAGATGTTCATGCAGGGTGGGCACTACCAGGGCACCTCCAGAGGACCAGGTCAGGGCCAGATGGGGCAGGGGGTACCCGTTCACCCAGAGGGGATGTCCAACATCTTGCTGCAGCAGGCTGAGTACAGTATGAGTACCTGCCAGCTTAGTCCCTCTGGACCACACTACCCCAGCCTGGACCAGGGTGGTCCCGATGGAGGTACAGGGGCCTGGGTAGAGAGCAGCCAGGTCCAGACCACTCATGGAGTTCTTCAGACAGAGATGCAGTATCAGGACCAGGGCCAGACACAGGGTCTGTACACCCAAGAGCCCGATGGCGGACACAAACTGATCATCAAGCCAGAACAGCAGCAGTACCACCCAGCCCTAGCCAACCCAGATGCCTGCCAGAAGCAACTCCACCAACACCAGCAGCAGAGGCCCCATCCAGGGCAGACACCCATGCCCATGCGACCCATGTCCTCCCAGAGCGGTTACCCCCAGCAAGGGCAGCCTGGCCAGGGCATGATGAGGACCACCAACCTCAGCTGTGACTTCCATGGAGGAGGCATGGAGAACCAGAACCAGGCCTCCATGCAGCAAGGGAAGCAGCAGGGTTCCTTCCCCCAAAGCGGCGGCATCAGCCTGGGGTCGGCTGCGCTGGGTGCTGGGGGTCGCTCCCAGACACCCATGATGCAGGTGAAGGAGATGATGGTGAGGAACTATGTGCAGTCGCAGCAGGCTCTGATGTGGGGTCAGGGGCAGGACCAGAGGGGGATAGGAGTGGACGGGAAACCTCTTCCTCTGTCAGACAGCATGGACATGACAGGACAGCAGGTGACTTGTTTTCCCTCTCCCTTCTTCTTCTGCTCTTTGTTCCCCCTCTTTTTGTAAAGTGTTTTGTGACGTTTTCAAAGAAATTTCCTGAAGAAAATGTGCGTGTTTGTTTGTCTTGAAGTATTTATCGTAGCACTTGAACTAAATGTTGATCTCATTTCATTTGTTCCAGGTGGCCATGATGCAGCAACAGCATAGTCCTCAACACCAACATAATCTCTACCCCAACCCAGGCTCCAGCTACCCAGGCTACCCTACCAACCAGAACCTGATGAGCCCCCCAGCACACAACCGAGTCCCCAGCTCTAGCTCCTCCATCCCCCCGACGGAGGTACCCATGACGGGTCTGCCTGGAGGCCCAGGGTCCTGCTACGGCCAGGACATGGGGGCTCCTGTAGTCCCAAGACCCCCCCAGTGCCGGAAGCCCATCAGCAGGCAGAATAGTCTCCAGTCCCAGGGAGGTGGAGCGTACCTGGGCAGTCCTCCCCACCTCAGCCCAGTTCACTCCACCTCCAGCCCCAGACGTGTGGTCCGTCTGCCCCCTGTCCAGGGCCACATGACCCCCCATCAGACCCACCAGGAGATCTTCCCCCCCTTAAACAACATCAACAATAACATGTACTACTCTGGCCAGATCCACTCTGACCTGGACAAGCAGCAGATCCAGCAAATCAGCCACCCTCACCAGGACCCAACTCAGACCGGGCCCTGCCTCAACCAGCACCAGCACCAACAGCACATGGTAACCCACATGGATCACCAGGGCAATAAGTCTGCATCCCTAGCCTACCTTCATGAGTCGACCCCCATCTCCAATGCTCTGGAGAACCTAGATCTGGACAACGCCCAGATAGACTTTACCTCCATCATCGACGACCCAGACCCCTCGTCATTCAGCCCCATCAACCCTCCTCTCCATGGGGGTCCGTCCCAGACCTCGTCCCGCCTCACCACCCCTCAGACATCCATCACCATGCCCCCCTCTAACATGGCTGTAGGAGACATGACCTCCATGTTGACATCTCTGGCCGGAGAGAACAAGTACCTTAATACACTGTCTTAGAACCCAAAGACTCTGTTCTAGAACAAGAACAAGAACAGAACCTGAACACCCTCATAAAGTTAACTAGATGGGCTAAGCTCCCTGGGTGGGGAGAGAAAGTACCTAGACATACTCTCCTAGGCTCAACTCCACTGAACAAGTACCGAAACATTTGTCATTTACTAGACAAGTACCCGAAACACATTGTTCTAGAACAGGTGCGTGTGGATGGACACTGTCATAGACTAGACTAGGGTGCTCAGCTCGGTGGCTCTGGTGTTAGGTCACCTATAAAGATAAAGGTACTGTAAATATTACCTTTCCGTCTTGACCTCCCACACACTCTTTCCCAGCTACTCCTAGAGACTTTCAACCCAAACCAAAGGTACCTATCGATCTTGATCTTGCTCACGGTGTACTATACTCTACTCACTTTTCTGGCTCACAGGGAAGGGGAAGGGTGACAGAATTGTTTGCCTAAAATGACTTGCAGAATGTTCCCATGGGACGTCAACACCATGACGACGTCATCTCCGTAATGGCGTCATCAGCATAACGACATCATCACCGTAATAACATTGTCACCATAATGACACCAACACCATAGTGATGTCATCTCCATAATGATTTAATCCCCATAACGACAGTCATTCCAGTCACAGAGGTTTTATAGGGCAACAGTTGAACAGAGAGGATAATATGTAAATAAGTTATACATTTACATATACAGTACAAGTCAAAAGTTTGGACACACCTACTCATTCAAGGGTTTTTCTTTATTTTTACTGTTTTCTACATTTGAAAACATCAACTATGAACATCCAACTATGAAGTAACACATGGAATCATGTCGTATTTTACATTTTAGATTCTTCAAAGTAGCCACCCTATGCCTTGATGACAGCTTTGCACACTCTTGGCATTCTCTCCAGCAGCTTCATGAGGAATGCTTTTCCAACAGTCTTGAAGGAGTTCCCACATATGCTGAGCACTTGTTCGCTGCTTTTCCTTCACTCTGCGGTCCAACTCATCCCAAACCATCTCAATTGGGTTGAGGTCGGGTGATTGTAGAGGCCAGGTCATCTGATGCAGCACTCCATTACTCTCCTTCTTGGTCAAATAGCCCTTACACAGCCTGGAGGTATTGTCCTGTTGAAAAACAAATGATAGTACCAATAAGTGCAAACCAGACGGGATGGCGTATCGCTGCAGAATGCTGTGGTAGCCATGCTGGTTAATTGTGCCTTGAATTCTAAATAAATCACTGACAGTGTCATCAGAAAAGCACCATCACACTTCCTCCTCCATGCTTCACGGTGGGAACCACACATGCAGAGAACATCCGTTTACCTACTCTGCGTCTCACAAAGACACGGCGGTTGGAACGAAAATGTTCTAATTTGGACTCATCAGACCAAAGGACAGATTTCCACCGGTCTAATGTCCATTGTTTGTGTTTCTTGGCCCAAGCAAGTCGCTTCTGCTTATTGGTGTCCGTTAGTAGTGGTTTCTTTGCAGCAATTCGACCCCGCAGTCTCCTCTGAACAGTTAATGTTGAGATGTGTCTGTTACTTGAACTCTGTAAAGTATTTATTTGGGCAGCAATCTGAGGTGCAGTTAACTCTAATGAACTTGTCCTCTGCAGCAGAGGTTACTCTGGGTCTTCCTTTCCTGTGGCGGTCCTCATGAGAGCCAGTTTCATCATAGCGCTTGATGGTTTTTTTGACTGAACTTTAACAAAGTTATTGAAATGTTTTGCATTGATTGACCTTCATGTCTTAAAGCAATGATGGACTGTCGTTTCTCTTTGCTTATTTGAGCTGTTCTTGCCATAATATGGCATAATATTTTACCAAAAAGGGCTATCTTCTATATACCTCCCCTACCTTGTCACAATACAAGTGATTGGCTCAAACGCATTAAGAAGAAAATAAATTCCAACAAATCATCTTTTAACAAGGCACACCTGTTAATTGAAATGCATTACAGGTCACTACCTCATGAAGCTGGTTGAGAGAATGCCAAGAATTTGCAAAGCTGTCATCAAGGCAAAGGGTAGCTACTTAGAAGAATCTCAAAAATAAACTAGATTTGGATTTGTTTAACACTTTTTTGGTTACAACATGATTCCATATGTGTTATTTCATAGTTTTTATGTCTTCACTATTATTCTACAATGTAGAAAATAGTAAAATATAAAGAAAAACCCTGGAATGAGTAGGTATGTCCAAACTTTTGACTGGTACTGTATGCTGTGTACACTACATATACAAAAGTATGTGGACAACCCTACAAATGAGTGAATTCGGCTATTTCAGCCACACCCGTTGCTGACAGTTGTGTCAAATCCAGCACACAGCCATGCAATCTTCATAGACAAACAGTGGCAGTTGAATGGCCTTACTTAAGAGCTCAGTGACTTTCAGCGTGGCACCGTCATAAGATGCCACCTTTCCAACAAGTCAGTTCGTCACATTTCTGCCCTGCTAGAGCTGTCCCGTGTCAACTGTAAGTGCTGTTATTGTGAAGTGGAAACATCTAGGAGAAACAATCGCTCAGCCGCGAAGTGGTAGGCCACACAAGCTCACAGAACTGGACTGCCTAGTGCTGAAGACTGTTGCGCTCTGGAAGCAACGTCAGCACAAGAACTGTTTGTAGGGAGCTTCATGTCATTCGTTTCCATGGCCAAGCAGCCGCACACAAGCCTAAGATCACCATGCACAATGCCAAGCATCGGCTGGAGTGGTGTAAATCTCGCCACCATTGGACTCTGGAGCAGTGGAAACGCGTTCTCTGGAGTGATGAATCACACTTCACCATCTGGCAGTCCCACGGACAAATCTGGGTTTGGCGGATGCCAGGAGAATGCTACCTGCTCAAATGCATAGTGCCAACTGTAAAGTTTGGTGGAGGAGGAATAATGGTATTGGGCTGTTTTTCGTTGTTCGGGCCAGGCCCCTTAGTTCCAGTGAAGGAAAATCTTCACGCTACAGCATACAATGACGTTCTAGACGATTCTGTGCTTCCAAGTTTATGGCAACAGTTTGGGGAAGGCCCTTTACTGTTTCAGCATGACAATGCCCCAATGCACAAAGCGTGGTCCATACAGAAATGGTTTGTCGAGATCGGTGTGGAAGAACTTGACTGGCCTGCACAGAGCCCCGACCTCAACCCCATCGAATACCTTTGGCCTGCACAGAGCCCAACATCAGTAACTGACTTCACTAATGCTCTTGTGGCTGAATAGAAGCAAGTCCCTGCAGCAATGTTCCAACATCTAGTGGAAAGCCTTCCCAGAAAAGTAGAGGCTGTTATAGCAGCGAAGGGGGGATGAGCTCCTTATTAATGTCCATAATTTTAGAGATGAGATGAGATGTTTGACGAGCAGGTGTCCACTTACTTTTGGTCATGTAGTTTATATGACAATGTTGACAGTGACAGTGACGGAACTCTACTGTCTCGTGTACTGCTAAGGGAATTCCAAGACCAACAGATCAGATTCTAGATTCTCATTCTGGTTCCGTAATGAGAACTGAGGTCAACAAATCTGTTCCGAGGTAGAATGTTTTGTAGAAAGTGTGCCTGAAAAAAGATTGACTGAAAAATGCATCAGTGCTTTGAAGCTTCATCTATATCCCTATGGACACAACCCTGTCAGTGACACACAAAACATTATGATGACACACACACACGATAGTGATGACACACGCACACATACAGTTGAAGTCAGAAGTTTACATACACTTAGGTTGGAGTCATTAAAACATGTTTTTCAACTACTCCACAAATTTCTTGTAAACAAAGTATAGTTTTGGCAAGTCGGTTAGGACACCTACTTAGTGCATGACACAAGTAATTTTTCCAACAATTGTTTACAGACAAATTATTTCACTTATAATTCACTGTATCACAATTCCAGTGGGTCGGAAGTTTACATACACTAAGTTGACTGTGCCTTTAAACAGCTTGGAAAATTCCAGAAAATTATGTCATGGCTTCTGATAGGCTAATTGACAACATTTGAGTCAATTGGAGGTGTACCCGTGGATGTATTTCAAGGCCTACCTTCAAACTCTGTGCCTGTTTGCTTGACATCGTGGGAAAATCTAAAGAAATCAGCCAAGACCTCAGAAAAAAAATTGTAGACCTCCACAAGTCTGGTTCATTCTTGGGAGCAATTTCCACACGCCTGAAGGTACCACGTTCATCTGTACAAACAATAGTATGCAAGTATAAACACCATGGGCCCACTTTGGTGCGAAAAGTGCACATCAATCCCAGAACAACAACAAAGGACCTTGTGAAGATGCTGGAGGAAACAGGTACAAAAGTATCTAATCCACAGTAAAACAAGTCCTATATCGACATAACCTGAAAGGCCGCTCAGCAAGGAAGAAGCCACGGCTCCAAAACCGCCATAAAAAAGCCAGACTACGGTTTGCAACTGCACATGGGGACAAAGATCATACTTTTTGGAGAATTGTCCTCTGTTCTGATGAAACAAAAAAAGAACTGTTTAGCCATAATGACCATCGTTATGTTTGGAGGAAAAAGGGGGAGGCTTGTAAGCCGAAGAACACCATCCCAACCGTGAAGCACGGGGGTGGCAGCATCATGTTGTGGGTGTCCTTTGCTTCAGGAGGGACTCGTGGACTTCACAAAATAGATGGCATCATGAGGATGGAAAATTATGTGGATATATTGAAGCAACATTTCAAGACATCAGTCAGGAAGTTAAAGCTTGGTCGCAAATGGGTCTTCCAAATGGACAATGACCCCAAGCATACTTCCTAATTTGTGGCAAAATGGCTTAAGGACAACAGAGTCAAGGTATTAGAGTGACCATCACAAAGCCCTGACCTCAATCCTATAGAAAATGTGTGGGCAGAACTGAAAAAGCGTGTGCGAGCAAGGAGGCCTACAAACCTGACTCAGTTACACCAGCTCTGTCAGGAGGAATCGGCCAAAATTTACCCACTTGTTGTGGGAAGCTTGCGGAAGGCCACTCAAAATGTTTGACCCAAGTTAAACAATTTAAAAGCAATGCTACCAAATACTAATTTAGTGTATGTAATCTTTTGACCCACTGGGAATGTGATGAAAGAAATAAAAGCTGAAATAAATCATTCTCTCTACTATTATTCTGACATTTCACATTCGTAAAATAAAGTGGTGATCCTATCTGACCTAAGACAGGGGATTTTTATTAGGATTAAATGTCAGGAATTGTGGAAAAACTGAGTTGAAATGTATTTGGCTAAGGTGTTTGTAAACTTCCGACTTCAACTGTACATAATGATGACAGACATAGCGTAATGATGACATATCATATCAGTATTCACTCAGAGGCCTTTTTTGGCATTAATCTGCCTCCATACTCTGAATCTGTTGTACGGTAAAGTACATGTTTTTAGACATGTTACATGTGTATTGTAGCTAAGTGTTCTTAAAGCAACTCACTATTTTACAAGTGTAGGGGTTATAGGATAAGAATATCAAAAAGTGCCTTTGTATAAACTTATCCATGACGCTTGAGAGGCACAGAGACTAAAAGAGATAGAGGGAGACAGAGAAAGGTGGAACTTCAGAATTAAATCAAATATTGTATCTGGTACAGTATCATACGACCCAACTTTTGACAAGGTCACATTTGACAAGGTCTTAAAGATACCTTCCCTCACCCTGAAAACCTTAAACAGGATTTTTAATTGATTGGGGGTACGGCCTTGAGGTACTCTCTCTGAGGTACTTTATAGTGTACAGTATATGGCGGTGAGGCCCTCTGACCATAGAAATAGAATCAGTCCACCTATTATGCCACCATTGACTTGAATGGGGAGGTCCTTTCTATAGATTCTAGAGTCTATACCTCTGACTGCCTGTCCGCAGCCATGACCAGTAGAGCTGATATCACATGACATCATACTGTAGCATTGCACTGACTGCAGCATCGCGTGGACGTGGACGAGACTCTCTCCTTGACTTTGTGACATAGAGACTGTCTAGAGGCCGACACATTGGCCGACATGGCTTCGATTTCATGTAGCATCAGCTTGGAGGATGATGGAATCTATCTTACAGTGGTATCTATCTGTTTGGATGGTTATTTTAGATCACGTTTACACACGACTACAGGAGATCCTATGAGGCTGTATTTCAAATCAAAAATGTATTGCTCACGTAACACGTATTTAGCAGATGCTATTGCAGGTGTAGCGAGATGCTTGTGTTCCTAGCTCGAACAGTGCAGTAATGTCTGACAATTCATTTCAGTATTGGTGCCTTTTCAATCGTGCTTTCTTATTTCTAGTACTTTACTGTTGTTCTTACTGCAGGATTAGAGTTAGTAGTCAGGAAAGAGTGATCTAGTCAGGAGAACTGTGTACAACCTATCAACCAACCAAAGACGATTTGAACTAACAATATTCAAGGAAAAGATGCACAATACTCATCGTCACAGCTATGGAGATGTGAATGGTTCGATAGTGCTGTTACTTAGAATGTATGAAATGTTTTGTATCAAAGTAACATGTTCTCTTTTTCTTTCTATAAGAATGAACTTTATCGTGGAAATTTGCCTTTCTTCTCTGTGTTGTGTGTTTTGTGTTTTGATACCTGCCTGTCACCATTCAATCAGACTTTTTGCTGGCAAAATAATATTCTGTTAAGCAGCAACGGTTATGATAGTAGCGTTTTCTATTTACACGTGATATATTTTGTGTACAATTTTCTAAATTTTATACAAATGTACTATATTTTACCAATTAAAAATAAACATGTTCAGCTTGGGATGGAAGAAAAATGTCTGTCAGAGCTTTATGTATCTTACTGTATATTTCACTTACTGGATCTTACTGTATTTGTATGAGGTTCGTATTGGCCTCTATTGACTTGTATCCACACCGCCTCTATTGAGAATGTCTGAGTAAATGTATTGTCTCCATACAGCCACCAGAGGTCAGCGGAGTATGATACAAATGGGAGCGACAGTAACTGTATATTTGGACGGGCAGCCAACCAGATGTGGAAATATAGGGGAACCCCATTATTTAGGTCTATGGGGGAACCTGAGGGAACCAGGTTCTGGCAGGGAAATAATTTTGCCATGTTAAAATGTGCATTTTAAGGTGAATTGGACAATTTTTCATTGTTGGGTTCCTGGAGTGACTTTTTTCCATTTCCACTCCTGCAGCCAACACAAACCTACAGTGCCTTCAGAAAGTAGTCATACCCCTTGACTTATTCCACATTTTGTTCTGTTACAGCCTGAATTCAAAATTTATTAAATTACGTTTTTGAGACATTTTTGCAAATGTGTTGAAAATGAACTACAGAAATATCTCAATTGCATAAGTATTCACACCCCTAGGTCAATACTTTGTATAAGTGCCTTTGGCAGTGATTACAGCTGTGCGTCTTTCTGGATAAGTCTCTAAGAGCTTTCCACACCTTGATTGTACAACATTTGCCCATTATTCTTCTCAAAATTCTTCAAGTTCTGTCAAATTGGTTGTTGATCAATGCTAGACAACCATTTTCAGATCTTACCATAGATTTCCAAGTAAATGTAAGTCAAAACTGTAACTCAACCACTCAGTAACATTCGCAGGCTTCTTGGTAAGCAACTCCAGTGTAGATTTGGCCTTGTGTTTTAGGTTATTGTCCTGCTGAAAGGTGAATTCCTCTCCCAGTGTCGGGTGGAAGGAAGACTGAACCAGGTTTTCCTCTAGGATTTTGTCTGTGCTTAGCTCCATTCTTTCTTTCTTATCCTGAAAATCTCCCCAGCCCCTAACGATTACAAGCATACCCATAACATGATGCACTCAGTATTGTGTTGCATTGGATTTTCCACAAACATAACATTTGTATTCAGGACAAAAAGTGAATTGCTTTACCAAATTTGTTGCAGTATTACTTTAGTGCCTTGTTGGAAACAGGATGCATGTTTTGGAATATTTTTATTCTGTACAGGCTTCCTTCTTTTCACTCTGCCAATTAGGTTAGTATTGTGGAGTGACTACAATCTTTGTGGTTGAATCTGTGTTTGAAATTCCCAGCTCGAATGAGGGACCTTACAGACAATTGTATGTGTGGGGTACAGAGATGAGGTAGTCATTCAACAATTATGTTAAACCCTATTCTTGCACACAGCGTGAGTCCATGCAACTTATTATGTGACTTGCTAAGCTAATGTTTACAACCTGAACTTATTTAGGCTTACCATAATAAAGGGGTTGAATACTTATTGACTCGAGACGTTTCAGCTTTTCATTTCTTATTAATTTGTAAACATTTCGAAGAACATAATTCCACTTTGACATTATGGGGTATTGTGTGTAGGCCAGTGACCCCAAAAAATCTCAAATGAATCAATTTTGTATACTTAATTGTCTTTTTTCTTTTTGAAAAATGTCTTAAACGCTAACTAGAAAAAGCCATTTCCTCTTTTCCCATTAGAAGACAGTTATAAAGGGGTTACAAAAGCAGACCAGCGTGAGGGTGACCACTGAAAGTGAGATCAGCTTCTGAATGGGATCCACTGTGGTCAGTGGGGCTGGCAGGCATGTTCCTCTGGGGCCAGTAGGGATAGGCACCTTGAGCTGGTCCATGGTCCTTCCTTAAACCTAGTGCCTTACCCTGGTGCTCTGGGGCCACAGGGGCTGGCAGACCCTAGGCTCTTCATTGGTCCTGGTCCCTGGTTGCTGGTCCTATGAAGTTAGTAGAGTTGGCACCCTGGGTTCTTCCTCTGAAATCAAACCGCATATTTCTGGAGAAAGCTTTCTCTTGTTCAGAGTGCACTTACCAGGAGTCGACTAAGCTAGACCTTCGTCTAACTTCTCTCCCGTGTGAATGAGGGGGCGATTTATGAGTTGCAAAGTAAATATAAAGGGTGAACCTAACAACACTCCTGACCAAGAGATTTGAAAAGCGACTTTGATGGCCTATTCTCCCGAGTAGTAAGCTGCCTTAATAAACAAGTGAGTAGCACCACACAGAGAAGATTCGATGCTGGGCCCATCTGATCATGTAAATAAGAGAGAAATAGTTATCTGAAGTACTCAATATCATCATATATGCGATGGTATCTATCTTTTAAAAATAATCATATTGATGAGAGGATAGCGTGAGCAGTACTGAGACCCTTTCCCCTCACAACCGCAACAACGTGACTTATACAAATGTAAATCTCCCAAAATAAGTTCTTTTTTTCAAATGCAAAAAAGTTTCATAGGCTGAGAATAATGACTTTTTTTATTTTCTTGTCTTGCCATCTATTCAAGCGAAAGCTTTTTTCTCTGCCTTTGTCCCAAAGGTTGGCATATAATTAACTTGTGCTTAATATGCGGTTAAAGAGGTCTCCTCCCCATGCTACCAGCTTTGAACCCTGGCCACAGACAGGGACAAAACCTCAGTGGGACAGTTCAGAGAGAGCGAGAGAGCGAGAGAGCGAGAGAGCGAGAGAGCGAGAGAGAGAGAGAGAGAGAGAGAGAGAGAGAGAGAGGAGAGAGAGAGAGAGAGAGAGAGAGAGAGAGAGAGAGAGAGAGAGAGAGGACAGAGAGAGCGAGTGAGACAGAGAGAGCGAGTGAGACAGAGAGAGAGAGAGAGAGAGAGAGAGAGCGAGTGAGAGAGAGAGAGAGAGCCGTGAACACTTCATGACTCTAGGACTAATCAAAGTAATTCAAACACCTTGTGAAGTTGTGTGACTTCAAAGCTATAGATCTGAAAATTCCATTTTTATTTTTCAAAAATCCAGGATGCCAACGATATGTTTGGATGCTTACCCCATCAATGTGTACACTCTGATCCACACTACTGGTATGTACAGGCACAGAAGTAGAGGGAGCAGATCGGAGTGTTCTGCCGACACAATCAAAAGCATGGAGAGAGGTAACAATGCGTATGCAAGAGTTATCTTTTATAAAAACGAAGTCAACTCTTTAATTTGCTGCTGGTGGTGGTGTGCTTGTTAAAAAGAAAGAAAGATAGTCAAACAATCTATACTGTATAAGCTCCGAATATTCTAATGGATATTAAACACCCATGGTGTGCATGTCATTTCCTCTGGGGTATCAGCTCTCCCAGGAGTTGTGCGCTCCTAGCTCAGTCCCCTGACCTACTGGGTTTATGGTGCACCCCACTGCCCTCTTCCATCCCTGGACAAAAGGGCCATGACCTCCCTCTCTCTCTCTCTCTCTCCCTGCTCCCCTCTCTCTCTCTCCTTGCAACTAGGATGCACTCTTTTCTAGAATCAATTTAACAAGTCGGAGGATAGCTGTAAAGAGGCCACAGAGAAAACATTCTTAACTTGAGAATACAGGTGATTGGGGGAAAAAAAGAATACTTAAGGCCTACAATAATAATATGAGTGGCATGGTGCTGTGTTTTCAACAAGTTGCAAATGACAAAACTGACAAGTTGACAGGGGGAAGTAAAATGCATAAGGAAACGTGTGTGACAGAAAATGAACATTACCATGACATTGTCCTTCTTCATCAATGTTAAAGGAAAAAGGTGACTCCCATGTCCCACTCGGGTTATCATGATCGAAAAACAGCATCCAGGGTTTTTTCTAAATATTCTTAAGAACACCTGGGAGAAGTGGGGGGTTCTATTGGTTCTACGAGGGTTAGAATGCCAAGGTAGGGGTCCTCAACACCGCGTTAGCGTTTTTTCTTTTCTCGAATGTTTTTTTTTTTTTTCAGTTGCAAAACAGATTACGGTCCAGTTCTTCACACAAAAGACTGACAATTCCCCACTTCCTCGAGCTATCCAGGGGTGAATAGGGCGCAGGGCAGGGGGCACGACAGGGCACTTCAGTGCAGGTGTGATGCCTATAACATTCAGGCCACAAAGCATCAGGGGGGCTTCGAATACCTACAGTGACCGTATAAACATGTTTGCATTTGGTAATGCCGATTTGTTGTGTGGTGTTTGGGACAGTTTGCAAGTTTTGCAATGTCAAACTTCTCCGTTTGGCCATATGTACATTAATTGAGCAGCCTAGTGCTCAACATGAACAATTCTTTAAGAAATAAATGACAAAGAATAGGTTGTTCGCATATTAACCTATTTTAAAAATATATATATTTAGTGCAAGAATTTGTTAAAATATTATTGGACAATATAACGTTTACAAAGAAAAAAACGTGCATCACACAAGACTTTTAAAAACCTATACGAAAACATATCAGATATTAAATAAAGATACTTAGACCACCAAAACGAACTGTTGGGATGTGAACTCTCCGCTTTACGCACGCGGCTTGCTGCTTCTTTGTGCAAGTCATGCTCTATTTGTGGCTGGAACTCGATAGAATTGAGAGAGGATAACTTATAATTGACTGTGTCTAACTTTAAACCATAACTTTTCAATTGCGTTTTTAGATGCCACAGTGAATGCGCCGGTGGAGAGAATCCACTCACTACATCACGGACAGGAGGGACTAACCTTCTCCAATGACATCACTCACTTCTCTCCTTGCGCTCAGCTCATCGACTTGAGGTTACAGGAGGGTTATAGTCACCCGCTGCGGACGAAGGCAATGTTTCACACCATTCGTTGTCAATTCTCACGCACCGACACTCCAAAAAGTGCTTCTTCGGGCAAAGGGAGCCTTGAGCGGCATGATGGCAGAGGAGAGCAGGGGCAAACGAAGGAAGCAAGCGAACCCGAGAAGGAATCGAGGTATGGAATATGACTTGTTCAGCGCATTGTGTAGTTGAAGTTGTTTGAAACACATTGCTATCACGTCCTTGTGATGTCGTTCACATCTCATGATGTAGCGGATCTTTCATTATTGCGACGGTATTGAAAGGTATCGAATAGTAAATGACTCGGGTTGGTTTCTCTAAGTAGACGTTTTTTTATCATTTAAAAACTTTGGAAAATAACAACACATTCTAGAGAGGTATGTGACATGTGGTTTCGATGTCACTGATATTATCATTATGCATTTTTGCCATAACAGCAATTGATGGCATGTTTAGAGAGAGAGATTTGCAAAACAGTGAAACATGGTACATTTAACGAGTAGACACGTGCCAGTACAGAAATAACCCTAAAATTCCAGAATTGTGCGGCAACGTGAATGCAGTGCGAAACTGCACATCTTTAGGCTACTTACTGATAGACCCATATGTTTTCAAGTGTTGCTATTAGAATGAATTATAATCAGACGTTCTTATATTTAAGTATAATGCCTTGTTTCAAAATGAGTACATATTTTCAACTATAGCCTATTGTCATAAGATTTAGCTCCCACGTTTTTTGTTCGTTTTGTTTGTCTCTCCGTGATTGTTGTAATATATCCAAGTATTTATTTTAAAACACTTGTAAAGTATATTGTAAAGAAGAAAGGGGTAGACTTCTAGAACAGCAGCATTTGTAATGCAACAGGTCGCAATATTTCCTCCAAGACAACAATGCATAACAGGCTTACATTTTGTTTACAGTGATCATTGCGCGCATAATAATAACTGGTTTTGAATAGAATAACTCAATTGAAACATGTGTTACAATTATTAAAAGCGTTGTATTGGTTATATCACCCAAACAGAAAAAAACGTTTATTCTAGACACGACAAAAGACACCAAGAGTAAAGGGACTGAGTTGGACAGGGTAGGTATACAAACAAATGAAACGATTATTTACAAAAATCCTAAAAGGCCTACTATCGTGATCCATTGATCAAAAATAGATATTTGTATTCCTGCATCATTTATATTTAGCAAATGATTAAGAATAACATCATTCAAATGAGTTGAAAAATAGAACAGATCAATACTTTTGACTTTCCTTTACCAAATAGAAACGCATTGTATTATAATATACAATTCGTTTTTTTTATTGCGCGAGTATTGCAAGTTAATATATTCATCTATTTGATTAACTGTATTTTCAAACAAACAAAAATAACTACATTTCAATTAAGACAATTGATTTACCAATGCCATCTCCAAGTCCTTCCTCATTTCCCCACGCTTGTAGTCTACAATTAAAACATGCGTGTTATAACAATCTATTTGTAATGTATATAGGTTATTACTGAGGTAGCTCAGTGTTTTCATATGTAAATACTGAATAGCTTCTCATCAAGCTGCTGATGTCAATCATTTAACAGTGACAAGTGGAGCTGAAGCCGGAGAGTGCTACAGGGAGTCACACACACAAATTTGAGAGGGACTGTAAAAGCCACTTTCTCACATCGTGGAGACAATAAGTGATTATCAAACACACACACACACACACACACACACACACACACACACACACACACACACACACACACACACACACACACACACACACACACACACACACACACACACTTGAGAGGGACAGTAAAAGCCACTTTCTCACATCGTGGAGAAAATAAGTGATTATCAAACACACACACACACATACACACACACACACACACACACACACACACACACACACACACACACACACACACACACACACACACACACACACACACACACTGCAATGAGAAACTGTAAATTATACTGTCATTTTTTTGTTTTATCAACAACAAAATACTCTGAAACGTTTTACTGCAGAACACTGTAAATGCATTATGGGAAATGTGTGGGGGAAAGAATTGCTTTATCATGATACCTTATCTTTGGAGCTCCAAAAACCTTTTGACCACTAGTGGTGCATGGTACAGTAGCAGTAGCAATTCTACACATTTTGCCATGGGGCAACAAGAAAATGTTTCAGTTTTATAGATCATTTCATGTTATTCTACACTTTTTGCCATGAAGTTGAGAGAATAATTTGCTGTTTTAAAGCTAATTTCCTGCAAATCTACACGTTTTGACATTGGGCAGAAAGGAACATGTGCAGTTTTATAGATAATTACATGCTATTCTACACATTTTGCCATGAGGCTGAGAGAAAATGTAGCATTTTTACAGCTAAAATATACTATAGGTGTTGACTGTGATAAAGGCACTGGATTGTTTTATAAATGTTATTTTATTGAACCGTTATTTAACGAGGCAAGTCAGTTAAGAATAAATTATTATTTAGAATGACGACCTACCCCGGCCAAGCCCTCCCCTAACCCGGACAGCGCTGGGCCAGTTGTGCACCACCCTATGGGACTTCCGATCACGGCCGGTAGTGATACAGCCCGGGATCGAACCCAGGTCTGTAGTGATGCCTCTAGCACTGCGATGCAGTGCCTTAGACAGCTGCTTTTCCACTCAGGATTTTGAGCTGTCTTTTTGCTAAATGAACAGATGAAGAAGGCAGTGGCATGGTGCACATAGCCATAGAAGCATAGTGAGATATGCCTCAGTGCGGTCATGTTCATGACTTATTGGGGGTGTGGCTTTCAGGTACTTATTTTCGGCCACCCATCCCATGAGAGTGAATGTCATTCCAGTTCATCTGAACGTCATTCCAGTGCACTGCTTGCTATGAATTCTAATCAGATGGTGTTAGCATGTTTAGGTAAAAAAGTAGGTAATGTCCCGTTTGGAACACTGACAAGTAGAGAGCATTAAAAAATGTCTAGGCATGCCTCCATGGCTTTGTTTCTGGCTCATGAATATATTTGGAGGCGTGCCTTTAAGAGGTTATAATTGTTGCGCCCATATGAGTGAGACGGCAGTGCCAATTGAACTCCTATGTGGTTATAGGACCCCATCAATGTAAAATGTACACGAGACAGATGGGAGTGGCAGCAAGCCTTAAACCTTAGATGGTTGAGCATTTTGCCATGTCCTTTTGTTCCGTTTCGCCCTGTAGTCACTGCACGTTTGGAAGCCTTTGTTAAGGCCTCTACTATGAAATACAAACCCCTCCTCATCCATTCATTAATTCATTTCCGATTACGTTAGCATTTACTGTTTCACAATATAATACAGTAAATGTTATGGTATTGTGTACTTTGTGTCATTACACAGTACTTGCTTTGATAGCGTATTTCTATCACAGCAGGTGTACTTCATTTTAGTTGCAACTGAGCTGCTTGTAGGCTACTGTTAAATTCATGCAACGTTGACTTGAACTATGGCTGTGACGAGATGTAGGCGACACACAACAGTTGACTGCTAGGAGTGTTCCCCATTTTGAGGCAGAGCGAGGTGTGTGTGGTCGCTTGCGCGCCTCCCATCACCGTCCCCTCCTTTGTTAAATATAGCACCCGTCTTCCCAGGGCCTCCTTTTCACAGTTCTACTCACACTAACGCAAAGGTAGTAAAAAAAAAAGACATATTACCGTAATTACTTACAAGGAACTAGAAACAGCAAGCGCCACATTACTTGTAGATCAGGGAAGTTTCTCTCACCAAACCAAGAGATTGAGGAGTGTATAATTTGATGATGCATGTTGTGTTTAGAGGCATGGTCAGAACTTGTTTCTGAGACAAAGAAGTTCAATGACTTTTCTTTGTGGATTTGGGGGGTCAGATGTCGTTGAAAGTGAAATGGTGTTGTGACTGTCGCAACTAAGATCAAGGAGATGTTCCTACCATGGAGCAGAAAAGAAGGTCATTTTGCCAACACGATTTTGTGACTGAATTCAATGTGATTCAATACGACTCAGAGGACTATAACTCCTGAGATATGTGTTTTGTTCATTCACACAACAAGACAAGGTGAAATGGCTCTGACACATGCAACCTCAGATGTTTGCGGACGCTTCCTCTTGTGTTGGTACAGGACTTAATGCAAAAATGTACAACAGATGGAAGTTAGGGAAGAAAATACATGAAAACAGTCCTAAATATTGAACATTTTCGAAGATTTTTGAACTATGTATATTTGCATAGTTGCCTCATAGAAAAATATTGATGGCAAGAGATGGTGAGGGGACATTTTTAATTGCCGTCGAAAGAATGATCAGGTGATGGGACTATTTAATCTCCCTTTTTTTGTAGCTTCCATTCTCTGGGAGCCGTGTGTGCTTGAGTGTGCGTGTGTGCATGCGTGTGTGTGTGTGCGGAAACCGCTGGAGACAATGTGTATGTGAGGAGTGGGGCCTCAGATAAAACCAAATGAATTTGGCAACACTAACACAACAGACAGAGATTAAAGCGTCTGTCCAAAAAAAGAGAAGCTATGACATCGTTTCTTCTGTCTCCAAGACGCTTATTGATTACAGTCTCTGTCTTCCAAATAAAACTGTCAATGTCCACAGATATCAACCAAAGTTGAGACGATTGCTGTCCATCGTCTCCAGATTGCAGGAGATCATGTTACAGGGTATTCATGGAGACAAGTCTATTGAAAATGGTGTACAATTTCAAAAGATGTGACTTCCCTAGTTTGATATGAGAACGATTGTAAGCATGGTGATGCAGGTACGCGTTTGCACTCAATGTGTGACATTGTGAGCACGTCCTATGAAAACCTTCTTCTTAATGCATATAAGCACATTTGTAATGTCTAGTGAACTGTGTGTGGTGCATCATAATGCATGGCATCGCAATAACAACTGCCTAAATAAATAAGTACATTCATGAAGTGTACACATATTATATCTCACAGCACTGTCTCTGAGTAGGTGGACTGATAGAAGAGTTCACGTTGTGCTAAGGTGCAGCAAGAGTCATCCCCCTTTAACCTCTTTGCCTTACGACTTGATCTTGGATTCATTTACAACTGTGCTGTACTGTTGAGCTGATAGTCGATTTAACTTTTTCCTCACAGTTCTCTCTCTCTCTCTTTCTCTCACTCAACTCTTTCTCGGTTTCTTCTTTTTTCAAGTGCCAATTTATTTAAACTCTTTCCACTTTTTCTTCTTTCTCCTTCATTGATTTCCAAACCCCAGTCTTTGTGTGCAGCTGGGGCCCAGCTGTGTGTGTGCATGTGCACACACGTATGTGTGCGTGGTGTGTGTGTGTGTGTGTGTGTGTGTGTGTGTGTGTGTGTGTGTGTGTGTGCCCAAATGTGTCTTTCTCTGGCACAGAATTGTCACAGGGGGCATGAGTACAGGAGAGAGAATCGAAGGCAGAGAGAGAGAGTCGAAAGGAGTGAAAAACACATCGGTAGAAAAGAGAGAGAGAGAGAGAGAGCGAGGGGGAGATGCTGTGCTATTATACGAGCAGCAGAGTGAGTGAAAGTCTGTATATAGCTATAGCGGCACTGTAACGAAAAACGTGAATTTATATGGTAATTTTAGGTAAATATCAAAAGTAAACAACTCTGAAATATTTACCTGCAGCATACTATGAATTATGGTGCACTGTGGGAAAATTACTGTATTTTGAATGATACTCTAATTCCACCCCACAGAATACAGTACCGTACCGTATCTTTGGAGCGGCAAAAAACTTTTGACCGCTAGTGGACTGCAGCATACTGTAAATGATGGTGCATTGTGGGAAAATTACTGTATTTTGAATGGTTCTCTAATTCCACCCCACAGAATACAGTGCCTTACCGTATATTTAGAGCGTCTAAAACTTTTTGACCACTAGTGGGTGTATGGTATTGTTGTTTCTGGCTCATTAACATATTTGGAGGCGTGCCTTGTAAGAGGCTATATTTGTCGCACCTGTAAGTGAGAATGCTGTACCAATTTAGCTCCTATGTGGTTGTAGTGACCCATCAATTTAAAATGTATAGGGGACAGATTAGAGTTGCAGCAAGTCTTAAACATGAAATGGTTGAGCATTTTGCCATGTCCTTTTGGTCTGTTTTGCCCTGTATTCACTGCCACAGGCTAAACACCTTCTTCGCACACTTTGAAAATAACACGGAGCCACTGACGCAACCCCCTCCCAAGGACTGTGGGCTCTCGTTCTCCGTGGTCGACGTGAGTAAGACATTTTAGCGCGTTAACCCTCACAAGGCTGCCGGCCCAGACGGCATCCCTAGCTGCGTCCTCGGAGCATGCGCAGACCAGCTGGCTGGAGTGTTTACATATATTCCCAGTCTGCTGTTCCCACCTCAGTCCACCATTGTTCTTGTACCCAAGAAAGCAAAGGTAACTGAACTAAATGACTTTCGCCCCGTAGCACTCACTTCTGTCATCAGGATCATATCGACCATTCTGTCGTTAAGGGTCACATATCACCTCCACCTTACCTGACACCCTAAACCCACTTCAATTTGCTTACCGCCCCAATAGATCAGGGCTCTCACATCCTCCCGAGTGGCGCAGTAGTCTAAGACACTGCATCTCAGTGCTAGAGGTGTCACTACAGACCCTGGTTTGATCCTGGGCTGTATCACAATTGTCCCAGTGTCGTCCGGGTTAGGGGAGGGTTTGGCCAGGGTAGGCCAACATTGTAAAATAAGAATTTGTTCTTAACTGACTTGCCTAGTTAAATAAAGGTACAAAAATAGATCCACAAAACGATGCAATCGCCATTGCATTGCACACTGCCCTATCCCATCTGGACACGAGGAATACCTATGTAAGAATGCTGTTCATTGGCTAAAGTTCAGCCTTCAACGCCATAGTACCCTCCAAGCTCATCATTAAGCTCAGGCCCTGGGTCTGAACCCTGTGCACCTGGGCTGCCCCCGCTACGCTAATCCTCAACACAAGGGTGCATGCTCAGCCCCCTCCTGTACTCCTTGTTCAACCATGACTGCGTGGCAATCACGCCTCCAACTCAATCCTCAAGTTAGCAGACGACACAACAGTAGTAGACCCGATTACCAACAATGATGAGACAGCCTACAGCGAGGAGGTGAGGGCCCTGGCGGAGTGGTGCCAGGAAAATAACCTTAAAGTCAACAAAACAAAGGAGATGATCGTGGACTTCAGGAGACAGCAGAGGGAGCACGGCCCTATCCACATCAACAGGACCGCAGTGGAGAAGGTCAAAAGCTTCAAGTTCATTTGCGTACACATCACTGATAATCTGAAATGGTTCACCCACACAGCCAGTGTGGTGAAGAAGGCACAACAGCGCATCTTCAACCTCCGGAGGCTGAAGAAATTTGGCTTGTCCCCTAAGACCCTCAAAACTTTTACAGATGCACAATCGAGAGCATCCTGTCGGGCTGTATCACCGCCTGTTACTGCAACTGCGCCGCCCGCAACCGCAGGGCTCTCCATAGGGTGGTGCGGTCTGCCCAACACATCACCGGGGGCAAACTACCTGCCCTCCAGGACACCTACAGCACCCGATGTCACAGGAAGGCCAAAAAGATCACCAAGGATATCAACCACCCAACCCACGGCCTGTTCACCCTGTTATCAACCAGAAGGCGAGGTCAGTACAGGTGCATCAAAGCTGGGACCGAGAGACTGAAAACAGCTTCTATCTCAAGGCCATCAGACTGTTAAATAGCCAACACTAGCCGGCTACCACCCAGCTACTCAACCCTGCACCTTATAGACTGCTGCCCTATGTACATAGACATGTACATAATGGAACACTAGTCACTTTAATAATGTTTACATACTGTTTGAATCATTTCATATGTATATACTGTATTCTACTGTATTTTAGTCAATGCCACTCCGACATTACTCGTCCTAATATATTTCTTAATTCCATTCTTTTACTTTTAGATTTGTGAGTATTGTTGTGAATTGTTAGATATTACTGCAATGTTGGAGCTAGGAACAGAAGCATTTCGCTACCCCCGCAATAACATCTGCCAAATATGTGTATGTAACCAATACAATTTTTTTTTATTTGAAGTTTGGAAGCCTTTGTTAAGGTGATATAAAATACCAAATATACAATTATATGTTGTAATGTGTAAACACTTTACCTAGCAGCCAACCTGCTTGCACCAATCCCTTGTAATTACAGTAAAATACTGTGATATACAAACCCCTCCCCTCGATGAATTTCATTCATCCGTTAATTAATACATTCTGATTATGCTAGCATTTACCTTTTTTTACAGTATAATACAGTCTATTCTAAGGTATTGTACTGTTTGTCATCACACAGTACTTGCTTTGGTAATCTATTTCTAACACAGCAGGTGTACTGTAATATGAAATACAGACTTTTACTCGTCACTGAGCTGCTTGTAAGATACTCTTAAATTGTGTAGCTGCAGCACTGAGTTAGGCCAGATTCCCACAGTGGTAGGAAGGCGAGACCAGGGGAGAGTGAGACAGCAACAAGCCCAGGCACCAGGCTTTAGTTGGATTTCAGTTCTATCCAGTTCTGCTCTGTTCCGACCCAACCCTCTCCACCCCTCCTTTGCTCCTTCACTCCATCCCTCACCCTCACCCACAGCACTTGATCCTCTCTTATCCTCCTCCTCTCCCTCCATCCCTCTCGCTCACTGGGTCTGATGCCTGTGTCGAGCCTCATGAAGAGGGCTAGTAACAGGGCCTATTAGTATTTTTCTGTAGCAGGGACCAGTAGATCTCACAGATAACATAACTGGGGAGGTGTGTGTACTGTCATAGGCAATATTCACACCTTCATGTCTTCAACTGTATTTCCTGTGGTCTCTCACTCATTTAGATGTAGCTATTTTCATTCAGTATGAAGATAAAAAGTCCACATCCTATTGATACATTGACACACATGGGACAATTGCTACCACTGCAATGACACAACTTTGCCAACGCGTCCCATTTGGGGTTGCTATTTTGGATGCTCCATCCTGAATGCCCCATGCAGGTGAAAATAATCTGCATTAACTTTGCAGACTGTGTTGCATGTACATGTGTTTAGCAGAGAGAGGCTTTTCAAACAGCCAGCCAGTCAGCTAGTCAGCCGGCTAGGGTTGGCTGGCTGACTAGCTGACTGGCAATTTATAGATATGTGCCGTTTAATCACACCTCAAACCCTACTTCAGCTGTCATGAGTTACAAGACCCAGATGAGTGGCAAAGAGAGAGAGAGAGAGAGAAATAGAGAAAGACTGACAGAAAGAGACAAAGCTGTTAACATAACATTTGAAATGCCTTTATATTGTTCAACCCTTTGTGATTGCAACCTAAACTGTTCATTTCAATTGTTGTTGTTTGATTTTTTGTTTCTTCTCATTTTTTGATTGTTTATTTCACTTGCTTTGGCAATGTAAACGTATTTCCCATGTCGTTAAAGCCCCTTTGAATTTAAATTGAATTAAGAGACAGAGCACAACAGAGACAGAGAGAGACACAGATACACAGACAGAGGGAGAGAGAGACAGAGAGAGAGAGCTAGACAAAGAGAGAGAGACAGAGAGAGAGAAACAGAGGGAAACACAGAGAGAGAGAGAGAGAGAGAGAGAGACAGAGAGAGAGAGCTAGACAAAGAGAGAGAGAGAAACAGAGGGAAACAGAGAGAGAGAGAGAGAGAGAGAGAGCTAGACAAAGAGAGAGAGACAGAGAGAGAGAAACAGAGGGAAACACAGAGAGAGAGAGAGAGAGAGAGAGAGACAGAGAGAGAGAGCTAGACAAAGAGAGAGAGAAACAGAGAGAGAGAGAGAGAGAGAGAGAGAGAGAGCGAAACCGAGAGAGAAAGAAGGGGGAGAGAGGCAGGGTGTATAACCAAACTTCACCCAACTGACTTGTTTACTAAACTGATGTCATTGTTGACTAGCAAGGGAACTAGATGTTGAACTAGAGGTTGGATGGGCATGTTGTGGGTAGGATCTTGCTCTGATCTGGACTGTATCAACAGAGAGAGCAACAGGTGGGCATTTGCTCAGGACGTTTGTCTTGATCACCCCAACAGTGCTGTAAACATTACACCTGCTAGGAGTGGACATGGATGTACCGGGCCAGATTAATGCAGGGGTTTACAGTGGGTGAAGCCCCTGGGGCCAGGCCCGTAGGTGCCCCAAGAGGCAAAACAAAACAGTATATACAGTACATACAAAACAGTATATATTATATACAGTTGAAGTCGGAAGTTTACATACACCTTAGCCAAATAGATTTAAACTCCGTTTTTCCACAATTCCTGACATTTAATCCTAGTAGAAATTCCATGTCTTAGGTCAGTTAGGATCACCACTTTATTTTAAGAATGTGAAATGTCAGAATAATAGCAGAGAGAATTATTTATTTCAGCTTCGAATTCTTTCATCACATTCCCAGTGGGTCAGAAGATTTTTGCCACAACGTTTTGCCACAGTTTTGCCACAACTTTATGAAGTATGCTTGGGGTCATTGTCCATTTGGAAGACCCATTTGCGACCAAGCTTTAACTTCCTGACTGATGTCTTGAGATGTTGCTTCAATATATCTACATAATTTTCCTACCTCATGAAGCTATATATTTTGTGAAGTGCACGAGTCCCTCCTGCAGCAAAGCACACCCACAACATGATGCTACCACCCCCGTGCTTCACGGTTGGGATGGTGTTCTTTGGCTTGTAAGCCTCCCCCTTATTCCTCCGAACATAACGATGGTCATTATGGCCAAACAGTCCCATTTTTGTTTCATCAGACCAGAGGACATTTCTCCAAAAAGTACGATCTTTGTCCCCATGTGCAGTTGCAAACCATAGTCTGGCTTTTTTATGGCGGTTTTGAAGCAGTGGCTTCTTCCTTGCTGAGCGGCCTTTCAGGTTATGTCGATATAGGACTCGTTTTACTGTGGATATAGATACTTTTGAACCTGTTTCCTACAGCATCTTCACAAGGTCATTTGCTGTTGTTCTGGGATTGATTTGCACTTTTCGTACCAAAGTATGTTCGTCTCTAGAAGACAGAACGCGTCTCCTTCCTGAGCGGTATGACGGCTGCGTGGTCCCATGGTGTTTATATTTGTGTACTATTGTTTGTACAGATGAACGTGGTACCTTCAGGCGTTTGGAAATTGCTCCCAAGGATGAACCAGACATGTGGAGGTCTACAATTTTTTTTCTGAGGTCTTGGCTGATTTCTTTTGATTTTCCAATGATGCCAAGCAAAGAGGCACAGAGTTTGAAGGTAGGCCTTGAAATACATCCACAGGTACACCTCCAATTGACTTAAATTATGTCGATTAGCCTATCAGAAGCTGCTAAAGCCATGACATCATTTTAGGGAATTTTCCAAGCTATTTAAAGGCACAGTCAACTTGGTGTATGTAAACTTCTGACCCACTGGAATTATGATACGTGAATTATAAGTGAAATAATCTGTCTGTAAACAATTGTTGGAAAAATTACTTGTGTCTTGCACAAAATAGATGTCCTAACCAACTTGCCAAAACTATAGTTTGTTTAACAAGAAATTTGTGGAGTGGTTGAAAAAACGAGTTTTAATGACTCCAACCTAAGTGTATGTAAACTTCCAAATTCAACTGTATGTAGTATATATATATTTTTTTTTTTTACTGCAACTGCCAACTACAGGAGGACTTAGGAGCCCACTCTCAATGAGTGTAGACAGCCTGTTACTGCTTGATGCCGCTCTGCTAATCTTCAGACGGGGGAGGAGAAGAGGTAGGGGGCCCATGTGGGTAACTGAGGGAGAGACAGGGCCAGACCTAGCCTTTTGGGGGCCCTAAGCGAGATTTTGTTGCTCGACAATAATTAATAACTTCACCATGCTCAAAGGGAGTGGCGCAGTGGTCTAAAGCACTGCATCTTAGTGCCAGACACCCTGGTTTGAATCCAGTCTGTATCACAACTGGTTGTGATTGGGAGTCACATAGGGCGGTGCACAATTGGCCCAGCGTTGTCCGGGTTTGGCGGTGTAGGCCGCCATTGTAAATAAGAATATGTTCTTAAAACTTCTTCAGCCTAGGGGCTATTTTTCTCAATTTCCACCTGACTGACATGCCCAAAGTAAACTGCCTGTTGCTTAAGCCCTGATGCCAGGATATGCATATAATTGATACCATTGGAAAGAAAACACTCTGACGTTTGTAGAAATGTTAAAATAATGTAGGAGACTATAACACAATAGATATGGTAGGAGAAAATCCAAAGAAAAACCAACCCGAATTTCTTTTTTTGAGACCCCAATCTAGCTCCCAGAATGCAATTCCTATGGCTTCCACTGGGTGTCAGTTGTCTTTGTTCAAGGTTTCAGGCTTGTTTCTTCCAAAACGAGGAAGAATAATGAGTTTTGATACAAGGACGCAGACTTGGATATTCGTGTATGCGCTCGTGACGAAGAGGACACGCACCTGCTAATATCGTTTTGCTATTGAACATACTTCTTTCCGTATGAAACATTATATTTTATTTACATTTTAGGGTATCTGAGGATTAAATAGAAACGTATTTTGACTTGTTTTAACAAAGTTTAGCGGTAGCTTTTTGGATTCCTTTCTCTGCATGTTGAACGAGTGAACTACTCAAATCAATGGTGCCAACTTAACATACTTTTTGGGATATAAAGACGGATTTTATCTAACAAAACGACACTACATGTTGTAGCTGGGACCCTTTGGATGACAAATCAGAGGAAGATTTTCAAAAAGTAAGTGAATATTTAATTGCTATTTGTGAATTTATGAAACCTGTGCTGGTGGAAAAATATTTGGATGTGGGGCGCTGTCCTCAAACACTCGCATGGCATGCTTTCGCTTTAAAGCCTACTGTAAATTGGACGGTGTGTCACGTCTGCTCCTGCTACACCCCCTAGTGGACATCCGGTGTCTCCTTGACCTGCAGCCATTCCTCCAGTTCTCTCCCTCTTCTTCTCTCTCTGTGTGTGTGGCTGTGTGGTTGGAGACAGGTGTGCTGGAGTCAGAGCAGTTCCCCACCAGCTGCAACCCGTTCTATAATCAAGTCTTGCTTTTAGATATTTGTTGTTATTTATGATCCTGTATCCTGCTGTGCCTGACGCTGTTTCTCATCTCACTGCAATTTTGCCGCTCTGACTCTGGTTCCTGTCTCCTGTTCCACATCTCACCACCCTGCTACCCTGTTCTGGATTCAACTCATCATCACTCCCTTGGATTCCCCTCCGGACCTGTTTACCCTGTCCCAACCCAGCTCAGTCCAACCTCAGCCTCCATATCTGGTTTCCTACAACTCATCCAAGCTTCCCTGGACCTGCACTTCATCTCTCCCTGTGTTAAAATAAATATATTGGTTCATTCATCCCTGTTTCCTGGTCTGAGTCTGCTCTTGGGTTACCCTGTGCTGCTCCGCTTAAACCTGTTGAGGACAGAGGGCGCTGTTTTCACTTTGGGGGAAAATCGTGCCCAATTTAAATGGCCTCGTACTCAATTTTTGCTAGTACAATATGCATATTATTATTACTATTGGATAGAAAACACTCTCTAGTTTCTAAAACCGTTTGAATTATATCTGTGAGTAAAACAGCAAACTTCCTGACAGGAGGTGGAAAATCTGAAATCGATGCTCTGTTCTAAGGCCTGCCTATACATGTCCTTGATTTTTATTAGTATACATGCACTTCATACGTCTTCCACTAGATGTCGACAGGCCGTGAGAGAAGAAATGGAGTGTATAACTTGATCTGGGGTCGAATAAAAGCTCTTTGTATGACGTGTCACCAGTTTCCTGTTTTCTGGAGCGCGAGCGAAGGGACCTGGTATTGCCTTCTGAAAGGCTGTCGTTATAGATGACTAATATCTCCGGCTTTGATTTGATTTGATAAACGTGACAATATCATCGTAAAGTATGTTTTTTCAATATAGTTTTATTAGATTATTGAAATTTATTCGGGACGTTAGGCGTGTTGCGTTGTGTGCCTTTGTTCAGGAAGGAGAGCTTTGCGCTACTTTGCTAGCTTTCCGTGCTAATTGACTGGAGAAGAGGACATTCTAAAACCAAACAATGATTGTTCTGGACAAAGGACCCCTTGTACAACATTCTGATGGAAGATCATCAAAAGTAGGACCCATTTTATGATGCTATTTCATATATCTGTCAAACATGTTGTACTAGTAGTTTGCGCCCAGATTTTGGACACGCTCTCGCTATAACTAAGCTGGATGTCGTAATGAAGTTATTTTTAGAATTCTAACACGGTGATTGCATTAAGAACTAGTGTATCTATCATTTCCTATACAACATGTATTTTCTAGTAACGTTTATGAATAGTTATTTGGTCAGAATAGTTGAGTGTCATAAAAATATCCGCACATTCTGGGAAAAAGATGCTACGTTAGCACAATGTATAACCACTGATTTCAGCTCTAAATATGCACATTTTTTAACAAAACATAAGTGTATGTATAACCTGATGTTATAGGACTGTCATCTGATGAAGGTTTATGAAGGTTAGTGAAAATTAATATCTTTTGCTGGTTTATTCCCTATCGCTAACGTGCCTATTGCTATCGCTAACGTGCCTTGATGAATGAATGCGGTAGTGTGGTAGGCTATTGTAGTAAGCTAATATAATGCTATATTGTGTTTTCGCTGTAAAACACTTAAAAAAATCTGAAGTATTGGCTGGATTCACAAGATGTTTCTCTTTATTTTGCTGTACACCATCGATTTTTCAGAAATGTTTTATGATGAGTATTTAGATATTTGACGTTGGTGTCTGTAATTACTCTGGCTGCTTCAGTGCTATTTCTGACAGGAGCTGTGATGGTAGCTGCAATGTAAAACTGATTTATACCTCAAATATGCACATTTTTTGAACAAAACATAGATGTATTGTATAACATGTTATAAGACTGTCATCTGATGAAGTTGTTTCTTGGTTAGTTTGGTTGGTTCTTGGTTAGTTAGGTTGGCTTTGTGCATGCTACCTGTGCTGTGAAAAATGTCTGTCCTTTTTTGTATTTGGTGGTGAGCTAACATAAATATATGTGGTGCTTTTGCTGTAAAACATTTTAAAAATCGGACATGTTGACTGGATTCACAAGATGTGTATTTTTCATTTGCTGTATTGGACTTGTTAATGTGTGAAAGTTAAATATTTCTCAAAAATATTTTTTGAATTTCGCGCTCTGCTAGCGGAACCCGGGTGCCAGACAGGTTAACACAGTGCAGTTAGATTAACAATAATTTAAGCTTTTAACTGCTTTAAGACACTTGTATGTACCTAAATGTTTAATATCCATAATTTTTCTGATTATTTATTTGAATTGTGCGCCCTCCAGCTTCACCGGAAGTTGTCCCGCTGGCGGGACGCCTAGTCTTAAGAAGTCTGGCTTGCCTAGTTAAATACAGGTAAAAATAAAATAAAAAAGATATTCAATGTCTGCTTTTATTACCCATCCACCAATAGGTACCCTTCTGTCACATCTGCTCCTGCAACGCCCTCTGCTGCTCATCCTGTGTCTCCTTGACCTGCTGCCACTCCCCCAGTACTCTCTCCCTCTCTGTGTGATTGTGTGGGCAGCAACGGGTGTGCTGGAGTCAGAGCAGATCCCCACCAACTGCAACCTGTTCCATAATCAAGACCTCTACCAATACTCAGCCCTGCCACTTCCACGCTGCCAGATCGTAATCTCTGCTCAGTCAGTCTACGCTTCTAGCTGTTTGTTACTATTCAGATCCTGTTGTGCCTGTTTTCCTTGTCTGACGCTGTTTTCCTCTCCGCTACAGTTTTGCCCGCTCTGACTCTGGTCCCTGTCTCCAGTCCAATGTCTCGTCATCCTGCTACACTGTCCTGGATTCCACACTCTACTACTCCCTTGGATTCCCCCCTGGACCTGCTTACCCTGTCCCAACCCCTCTCATTCCAGCCTCAACCTCCGCACCTGGTTTCCTGCAACCCACTCGAGCTTCCCCTGGTCTGCACTCCATCTTCTTCCCGTGTTTCAATAAATACCTTGGTTGCTTCATCCCAGTCTCCTCACCTGAGTCTGCTCTTGGGTTCCCCTGTTCCACTCCGCGTAACACCTTCTTTGCAAGGCATTGGAAAAACTCCCTGGTCTTTATGGTTGAATTTGTGTTTAAAATCCACTGCTTGACTGAGGGACCTTACAATTATCTGTATGTGTGGGGTCCAGAGATGAGGTAGTCATTCAAAAATAATGAATACTTATTGACTGAAGACATTTCAACTTTCCATTTGTAATTAATTTGTAAAAATCTCGAAAAACATAATTCTACTGTGACATTATTGAGTGAGAGTGACTAACAAAAAATGAATGGGGGCCCAATGGAATTAAGGGCCCCTGGGCATATGCCCTGCATGCCCGGTCGGTATTCAGCCATTTCTACTACAAGTTTAGATAGCTGGCTAGACTAATTTATCAATTTTAGCTGACATGCCTAATTGAGTGACATAAGAGAAACTGTTGATGCGTAACACTATTTAATAATGCACTTTGTGTATTCTCACTGTCAACAGTAGGTTGAGAGCCTGACTGAGTCCCCCCCCCCCAAAAAAAAACAGGCGCCTATGATTTGTTAATCTGGCCCTGTGAATGTTTGCTGCTTGGTGTCTCCCTCTATGTTCCTGTCTGTCTCTCTCTCCCTCAATCCTTCTCTGTCATTTTTACCACTATCGCTTGTTCTCCCTCTTCTCCCTCTTTACCTATTCGCCCGTTTTCTTGTTATCTCTCGCACTCTCACTTACACATGCACATACAAACACACCCGTTTCTGAGGTTTTGCTACAGTGCAGTACAGGTGAACTCAGAGCTGACAGTGAGAGAGCATGGCATTGGCATTGGCAGAGACTTGGCTGTTGGGTGTACTTTACTCCTACCTCTCAGTACCTGTGATCAACAGGTACCACCTTGATATGCTCTGTACACTAGCTGCCCTGTAGACCAGCTGCTCTGCCGTGCCCTCACTCCCACCTACAGGGAGAGAACACATTCCATCAGCTGCCCTTCACCTGTGGTGTTACTGATAAAGGAAGACTGTGTGCATCCCAACTTGCACTCTATTCAATATATAGTGTGTTAGTTTTGGCCAGAGTCCTGGTCAAAACTCTTGCACTTTTTGGTGAATTGGGTGCAATTGGAGACACTACCTAGCAGCTGGGCCTACCTGAACAACACATTTGTATTTATGTAGCGCAATTAGGCCGTCATTGTAAATTGGAATTTGTTCTTAACTGAGTTGCCTAGTTAAATGAACATTTTTGTGTTTGTTGCCAGATTCTAATGGAGTAGGTAGAAGTTGGTGTTCCCAACCACAATGTCACACATCTTTCTTTATATAGTGAAGAGCGCTTCAACTCTTGTGCTACGTTGTAAAAATTAGCTTGATTCTATCTAAATAGGTCGAAGTTGCTGCTCATAATCACCGGTACGGAGTCAGATAATCTGGTTAGGTATAATCTGACCCTAGATCTGTGGTTAAGGATATGTTTTAACCGAAGAAGTTCTAACTGCTAATCAATAGCAGAGAGCAATAAACAGTAATGTTGTGAGTGGAATGAACTGCAGAAGGAGGTCTTTTTTCAGCTTTCTACAGAATTAAGATGAGAAATTTTGATCCTTGAGACCGGAAACTGGCAGGAAACTGTGTGAGAAATTTAGGCTTAAAGGTTTTACATATAGGATCTTTTTTTTTACATTTTTGCAATGTAATTCCTGGAAATGTCTATAATATATCTGCAGTAATAGTGGAATGTTTGGATGTGAGATTCGCCTATTGATTTCTCCTGCCGGGCCGGCTTCTGTAGTGAAAGTGTGAAAGCTGTTTTGACTTTGCGGCTGTGTTGTCTAGTGGAAACCGGGGAGCTCTGTAATTTCCTGGTTGCTAAAATTCAGGTAATGTCAGGTAATGTGAAAAAACAGGCACTGAATAACGTAGGGTATCACTGTACCATCTAAATCGATGTGAAATATATTTTCAATAACAAAAAAACATAGTTTTTACACCTGTTTGAAGCTGGTGGACTAAAACCGAAAGTAAAAGGCTCAAGCTTGAGTCTCCGTCATGTTAATGGTAATTGGGATGCGGGGGAGGGGGAGGGGGATATTTGTTTTGAATGCAGGCTCGTGCTGTTTCAATTCGCCTAACTTTATTAGCCAACGGAGCTAGGTAGCCAGCTAGCTTCCCTTCCACCGGAGGCGTGTAGACAAGCCCTGCCCCCTCCATCCCCTCCACATCCATGAAGTGGGAGACCCATGCAACATCAGGTTGGCTGAATGCGGCTGGCCCCATTAAGGTCTTTAGCTCATCGACAAAACGTGTCAAATACTCCAGTCACCTAAGTCATAGACTGTTCTCTTTGCTACCGCCTGGCAGGTGGTACCAGAGCTAGGTCCAAAAGGCTCCTTAACAGCTTCTACCTCCAAGCCATAAGACTGCTGAACAATTAATCAACAATTAATCAAATGGCCTCCCGGACTATTTATATTAGTCGCTGTTTGTTATCTATGCATAGTCACTTTACCCCTACCTACATGTACAAATTGCCTTGACTAACCTGTACCCCCGCACATTGACTCGGTACCAGCACCCCCTGTATATAGCCTCATTATTGTTATTTTATTTACTTAACTTTATTTAGTCAAATCTTTTCTTAACTCTATTTCTTGAACTGCATTGTTGGTTAAGGGCTTGTAAGTAAGGATTTCACGGTTAGGTAATACCTGTTGTATTCGGCTCATGTGACAAATAACATTCGATTTGACTTGACTGCGGCCTGCACCGGTGGCGGTTTATTTCCCACCGAACCAAGACGCATCCAGCCTTAGGGGGACGGAAACAGCCGCTCGGCGACATAGCTCAATGAGCGACCCCCGAAGCCTGTCTCAGAAAACAAACGTGTTGTCATCCGAACATGAGTCCTGTGTAACACTGAAGGAAAACGAGATATCAGCCAGCTCTATAATCACCATGCTGGGAGGATAGCTTCATGTGACCCGGCCACGAGCCCAGATCCACCCCAGTATCCTGCAACTCCACAGAGGTACAGGCACTCAGGAGAGGAACGTCAACTTCAGTCCCACCGAGCCTTCTAAGGCTACATGCCTATCGAGTGAGCTTGGACGCAGCCAGCAACAGTTGTCGCACGAGCTGGTTCGACCCGGGGAAGCCTGAGCATGCACCCAGATGAGAAATACAAAGCAACACACGTGAGTATCACTCAAAGACACTGTGAAACCAGATGACTGTGGGCAAGGTCCTGAACTTAACAGCCTGCTAGTCAGGTTAGCGAGGCTAAACAGGCAGAAGAATAAGTAACAAATTGACCCTCCATGAACATAGACTCAGCGATATGACGTAAATGCCGAAAGTAAACAGCATAGTGTGTCAATTTCCACAACAACTAAGAGCGTTAATGCGCGAAGCTCAACTTCTCTGCTCTTTTGGTGCCCTGGCTACCACGCTGTGAAAAGTGAGAAGCGGTCCCGTGCACATGCACAAACAATACTGTGTGTAACTGTGAGAGCGAGGTTGTGCATCTCGTTCATCTCTCAATATCTGCAGCCTGATATGCCTCTGCGTTTCAATGTTATTTTTTTAAAGAAATGTGTGAATCGTTCTGCCCAGCTCGAGGTGAAGAGCAGAAGAATTGAAGAAATGAATCCGTGTCTCGGGTGTATCAGCTGTGGAAGGCTTCAGGCGAGGCACGGTGTTCATTGGCATTGTTTCATCATTTCCAAGATGGCGTAGCAGTGTAGACGTCTTTGTCTTGTCGTGTCCCGTGTCCCTTGTATATATCTTTTTACATATTTTTCTTCGCATATCTTTTAAAAATACTTTCTTAAACCTCAACTTCTAAATACTCTCCTGCAACCCGCCTCACCCAATGTGGCGTGGATCTGCTTTTTTTCTAAAGTATTTCTATTTACTTCTGATCTGGAATCCATCTACTGAAGATAGCCAGCTAACTGCCTACCAGCTATCAGTTAGCAAACCATTGCTAGCGGTCATCAGCTAACCTTTAGCTCGGAAAGCTCTCGCTAGTTCGAACAACGTGACTTAAACCAGAGCATAACGGACCTATTTCTCTCCATATCCCCGGATTCCTACCGCAAACTCTGAACATTTTCATCTGGATCTTTGCAACTAGCTAACCACAATCCCGGGTGACCACTCCTGGCTAGCGTCTCCATCCCGGAGCAAGCACCAATTAGCCTGAAGCTAGCCCGGCTAGGGCTCCTGTGCTACCACTGAAGCCCACTCCTGGGCTACAATATCCGGACCCCTTTACTGCCGGTACGGAGCACGGAACCCCGCCGATCCTCTACGACTGGAATACCGACATAATCTGCCCGAGGACTCCAACAGGCCCCTCAGGCGTGACGCCCGCTGAAGGCCCATTCTGCTAACCTACTAGGCCTGTTAGCTACCTAGAGCTACCTGGAACCCTACTAATTCCACGACTGGTCTATCGACGTCACTGCACGAAGAGGCAAAAACAGACTTCCCCCCCCATCGCGACGTCCCCCAAAGGCTAACTTGCCTGCCCCGGTCTGCTAACTGCTAGCTTATCTTGCAGCTAGCGCAGCCAGGAAGCTAGCACCAGTTAGCAAACACAATTCTACAATTCACAACCTCTCTTTCGCCATCGCTATCCGGCTTGGATTCTCTGTCGACACGACCACGTCTGGTCTGCAGACGTGCCCTCAACCGGTGCCCTCAACCGGCCTCCGTCTGAGCAGACCCCCTCCGTCTGAGCAGACCACCCCCCGGGCTACTAACTTTAAACGCGTGCTAGCTTAGTGGAGGCCTCACTGCTCCATCTACGGCTGCCCCCTGGACACTATGATCACTTGGCTACATAGCTGATGCCTGCTTGACTGTCCATTAATTCATGGTACTCCATTCTGTTTATTTGTGTTTTATCTGTCGGCTCTGTGCCTTAACTCAGGATCTGTGTGTAGTTAATCCGACCCTCTCTGCCCAGTCGTCGCCATTTTTACCTTCTGTTGCTGTGTTAGCTGACTAGCTGCTGTTATCTCACCTGTTGTTTCAGCTAGCTCTCCCAATCATGACCTGCAATCACTTTATGCCTTATTGTATGTATCTCTCAAATATCAATATGCCTTGCATACTGTTGTTCAGGCTAGTTATCATTGTTTTGGTTTGCAATGGACCCCGTAGTTCCACTCTCCGTACCTCTGATACCTCCTTTGTCCCACCCCCCACACATGCAGTGACCTCACCCATTGAGACCAGCATGTCCAGAGATACAACCTCTCTTATCATCACCCGTGCCTGGGCTTGCCTCCGCTGTACCCGTGCCCCACCATACCCTGGTCTGCACATTATGCCCAGAATCTATTCTACCACGCCCATAAATCTGCTCCTTTTATTCCTTGTCCCCAACGCTCTAGGCGACCAGTTTTGATAGCCTTTAGCCGCACCCTCATCCTACTACTCCTCTGTTCCTCGGGTGATGTGGAGGTAAACCCAGGCCCTGCATGTCCCCAGTCACCCTCATTTGTTGACTTCTGTGATCGAAAAAGCCTTGGCCTCATGCATGTCAACATCAGAAGCCTCCTCCCTAAGTTTGCCTTACTCACCGCTTTAGCACACTCTGCCAACCCTGATGTCCTTGCCGTGTCTGAATCCTGGCTTAGGAAGGCCACCAAAAACTCTGAGATTTCCATACCCAACTATAACACTTTCCGTCAAGATAGAACTGCCAAAGGGGGAGGAGTTGCAATCTACTGCAGAGATAGCCTGCAAAGTTCTGTCATACTTTCCAAGTCTATGCCCAAACAGTTCGAACTTCTAATTTTAAAAATTAATCTCTCCAGAAATAAGTCTCTCACTGTTGCCGCCTGCTACCGACCCCCCTCAGCTCCCAGCTGTGCCCTGGACACCATCTGTGAATTGATCGCTCCCCATCTAGCTTCAGAGTTTGTTCTGTTAGGTGACCTAAACTGGGATATGCTTAACACCCCGGCAGTCCTACAATCTAAGCTTGATGCCCTCAATCTCACACAAATCATCAAGGAACCCACCAGGTACAACCCTAAATCCGTAAACATGGGCACCCTAATAGACATTATCCTGACCAACTTGCCCTCCAAATACACCTCTGCTGTCTTCAATCAAGATCTCAGCGATCACTGCCTCATTGCCTGTATCCGCCACGGGTCCACGGTCAAACGACCACCCCTCATCACTTTCAAACGCTCCCTAAAACACTTCTGCGAGCAGGCCTTTCTAATCGACCTGGCCCGGGTACCCTGGAAGGATATTGACCTCATCCCGTCAGTTGAGGATGCCTGGTCATTCTTTAAAAGTTACTTCCTCACCATATTAGACAAGCATGCTCCGTTCAAAAAATGCAGAACCAAAAACAGATATAGCCCTTGGTTCACTCCAGACCTGACTGCCCTCGACCAGCACAAAAACATCCTGTGGCGAACTGCAATAGCATCGAAGAGCCCCCGCGATATGCAACTGTTCAGGGAAGTCAGGAACCAATACACGCAGTCAGTCAGGAAAGCAAAGGCCAGCTTTTTCAAGCAGAAATTTGCATCCTGTAGCTCTAACTCCAAAAAGTTCTGGGATACTGTAAAGTCCATGGAAAACAAGAGCACCTCCTCCCAGCTGCCCACTGCACTGAGGCTAGATAACACGGTCACCACTGATAAGTCCGTGATAATCGAAAACTTCAACAAACATTTCTCAATGGCTGGCCATGCCTTCCACCTGGCGACTCCAACCTTGGCCAACAGCCCCGCCCCCCCCCCGCTGCTACTCGCCCAAGCCCCCCCAGCTTCTCCTTTACCCATATCCAGATAGCAGATGTTCTGAAAGAGCTGGAAAACCTGGACCCATACAAATCAGCTGGGATTGACAATCTGGACCCCCTATTTCTGAAACTGTCCGCCGCCATTGTCGCACCCCCTATTGCCAGCCTGTTCAACCTCTCCTTCGTATCATCTGAGATCCCCAAGGATTGGAAAGCTGCCGCTGTCATCCCCCTCTTCAAAGGGGGAGACACCCTGGACCCAAACTGTTACAGACCTATATCCATCCTGCCCTGCCTAGCTAAGGTCTTCGAAAGCCTAGTCAACAAACAGATCACTGACCATCTCGAATCCCACCGTACCTTCTCCGCTGTGCAATCCGTTTTCCGAGCCGGTCACGGGTGCACCTCAGCCACGCTCAAGGTACTAAACGATATCATAACCGCCATCGATAAAAGACATTACTGTGCAGCCGTCTTCATCGACCTGGCCAAGGCTTTCGACTCTGTCAATCACCATATTCTTATCGGCAGACTCAATAGCCTCGGTTTTTCTAATGACTGCATTGCCTGGTTCACCAACTACTTTGCAGACAGAGTTCAGTGTGTCAAATCGGAGGGCATGTTGTCCGGTCCTCTGGCAGTCTCTATGGGGGTAACACAGGGTTCAATTCTCGGGCCGACTCTTTTCTCTGTATACATCAATGATGTTGCTCTTGCTGCGGTCGATTCCCTGATCCACCTCTACGCAGACGACACCATTCTGTATACTTCCGGCCCTTCCCTGGACACTGTGCTATCTAACCTCCAAACGAGCTTCAATGCCATACAACACTCCTTCCGTGGCCTCCAACTGCTCTTAAACGCTAGTAAAACCAAATGCATGCTTTTCAACCGTTCGCTGCCTGCACCCGCACGCCCGACTAGCATCACCACCCTGGACGGTTCCGACCTAGAATATGTGGACATCTATAAGTACCTAGGTGTCTGGCTAGACTGCAAACTCTCCTTCCAGACTCATATCAAACATCTCCAATCCAAAATCAAATCTAGAGTCGGCTTTCTATTCCGGAACAAAGCCTCCTTCACTCACGCCGCCAAACTTACCCTAGTAAAACTGACTATCCTACCGATCCTCGACTTCGGCGATGTCATCTACAAAATAGCTTCCAATACTCTACTCAGCAAACTGGATGCAGTTTATCACAGTGCCATCCGTTTTGTTACTAAAGCACCTTATACGACCCACCACTGCGACCTGTATGCCCTAGTCGGCTGGCCCTCGCTACATGTTCGTCGTCAGACCCACTGGCTCCAGGTCATCTACAAGGCTATGCTAGGTAAAGTGCCGCCTTATCTCAGTTCACTGGTCACGATGGCTACACCCACCCGTAGCACGCGCTCCAGCAGGTGTATCTCACTGATCATCCCTAAAGCCAAAACCTCATTTGGACGCCTTTCCTTCCAGTTCTCTGCTGCCTGCGACTGGAACGAATTGCAAAAATCTCTGAAGTTGGAGACTTTTATCTCCCTCAACAACTTTAAAAATCTGCTATCCGAGCAGCTAACCGATCGCTGCAGCTGTACATAGTCCATCTGTAAACTACCCACCCAATTTACCTACCTCACCCCATACTGCTTTTATTTATTTACTTTTCTGCTCTTTTGCACACCAGTATCTCTTCTTGCACATGATCATCTGATGATTTATCACTCCAGTGTTAATCTGCTAAATTGTAATTATTCGATTTATTGCCTACCTCATGCCTTTTGCACACATTGTATATAGATTCTCTTTTTTTCTACCATGTTATTGACTTGTTTATTGTTTACTCCATGTGTAACTCTGTGTTGTTGTCTGTTCACACTGCTATGCTTTATCTTGGCCAGGTCGCAGTTGCAAATGAGAACTTGTTCTCAACTAGCCTACCTGGTTAAATAAAGGTGAAATAAAAAAAATAAAAAAATAAAAAATTGTCCGGCATGATTCTAATGTTTTTCAGTAGAGGGCGCTGGCGAGCAAACTCCCCATAGCTGTTGTTCCCGAGTTGACCGACTGACTGAAAGGGAACCTCTGGTTATCACTGTGAAATAATAGGATTATCTGACATTTGAGGAATTGAATTGCTTACGTAAAACAGTTTTCTTTTAAATTGAGAAATCAAACAAATTCAAGAGAGGTCACAGGGGTGTTCAACGTAAGCGAAATGTATAGTTGCAGTATAGCTAACATGAATATGAAACCCCAAATTACTTTTTTAACGCACTCGTCATGGTACCTGATAGCAGGATTTCCCGTCAGAGGTAGAGAGAACACATATTGAAACCTATAGTGAATTTTCTTCAGGCTCTTGTCACGGTGGTCATGGAGCAGTGGACACACACACACACACACACACACTCATAAACACACGCACATTGGAGGGGAAGGGTTCTAACACGTATTGGACGTGTATCTGAGGATGGTTGCATCATCACAGTATGTGTGTGTGGATGATATCAGAGCTCTGACTGTGCCTGGTCCCAGACCCTGGATCTGAAAACCACCCAGCCGGCACCACAGCCAGCACTCAGCCTTCTTCTTCTTCTTCTCTAGCATTCCTTCTCCTCCTCCCTCCTCTCTATCCCTTTTCTCTCACTTTCTGGTTGAATCCCCCTCAGCCGGTGCTGTCGCCACCCTTGCTCCCCCTCGGAGCTACTCTTGTCACACTCTCTCTCCTCCTCCTTCCCTCTCTCTCTGCCCCGTGGTCGGGTCTCCCCACACTCTACCTCCCCTCCACCCCCCCGCTCCCCAGCCCCGTGCTGTCGCCTCCCTGCCTCTCCCCTCCCTCCCTCCCTCCCCCCTCCCTAACTCTCCCATGTCTCCCACCTGCCTCCCCCTCCGCCTGCCTCCCGTCTGTCCCACTAGACGCCACACGCTGCTCCCATCCCTCTGCTAACCACTTCAAACACCACAGCGCAGCCATCAAAGCCCCATGGCCAGGCACACAACTTCTGCTTCGACTTAACACAGCTCTAATCCCAGTCACAGGGCTTGTGATATACTTCAAAGATACTCTTAAACTCCCAGTTTGCTTTTTAAACCAAACCCTTTTTTTCTGGTTGAATTTGAGTTTTTATTTCATAGATTTTTTTTTATTTCTTTTTTTTTATCCCTTGCCACACACACACGCGTGCATGGACACATGCACACACACTCTCTCTCACTCTTTGTTCCGTTCTCTTTTTCTCGATCTGGGTCAGTGTCAGTAATGCAGGCAGTAATGACATGCACATACTCTCTGGTGGGTGGGTTCTGCACTTTTCGCACAGTTTAATTAGTCGATTTTTCAAGGTGTTGGCTCTGTTTCTCACGCACATCACCACACACATACAAATACACACACATGAATGCACTGTCGCTAGTGCACACACACACACACACACACACACACACATACCCACTGTTGCTAGAACACACACATAGCGACACACAGTTGCGAGCATGCTCACATATGACAGACGCTCACAATCGCAATCACACATGACTACACACACACACACGTGCATGCACGTATGCGCACACACACACACACACGCCAGGTTGTTTGGGAGGTAAAAAGTCCTTAAAGTCGTTTTATTAGACATCAACTCTAAATTCGAGAAAGCACTTCAGCAGCTCACTGAACTGAAGTTCTCACAGAGCAGAAAGCACATGACTCAGTTTACACTGAATCCTATCAGAGTGTGTGTGTGATCCTACCAACAATGTGTCTGTGTGTGTGTGTGTGTGTGTGTGTGTGTGTGTGTGTGTGTGTGGTCATATCTTAAGCAAGGCCCGATATATTGGTGTTAAAAGAAGTACAATATCAGCCAGATAGTCCATGGCTCAATTCGTCTTGTGACGATTCCTTGCATTCTCTTTTTCTCCTCCTTCAACCGTATTGAAGGAGAAGGTCCATGGTCCCGCCCCTCAGACTTTCTTCTCCAATGCGTTTTGAGATGGAGGAGAGGAGAGCGGATGCATCTAGGAAAGATGAATTGTGAAAAATCTCTTCATATATTCACCTTGGCGGCATCACCAAGACAAATGATAAACAAGAGGCTGAGTTGTGTCATGACTGTGAAAGTGGGTCTATTGAAACAATGTAATACCGGTATGTACCAGAGGGGGGTGCCCGGTATGTGTGTAAAAGGAGGGAAAGAGTGAAAGAGTCATGGGGCTCGTTTGACGTTTGAGTGGTAAGGCGAAAGCAACCGGCTGTAGAGGAGAGAAGTCGGGGGAGGTGCGTCTGCGACACCCGAAAGTCGGACACTGATGTGGTTTTCCAACAGCAAGGCTCAGTGCAGCGTCGTTAATAACAGTTGTTCTTTATCATGTCGGAATAAACATGTCTCCATATCACAGTCTCATAAACGGAAAAAATAAATCAAATGGTGAGAGAGAAAGCCTCACATGAATTGCGGCAATGTTGGTTCCTGTTTCAGTCACCTCTTTGGTCACGTTCGCTTGAGTCTAACAAAATACCCGAATGACTGCTTCACGATAGAGCCTCCCACAGGCTCTATTGTCGGTGAAGAGCAACTGCAGAAACTTGCAGTCGACCTTTGATCATACGATTTCTGTAAAGTTCATGTAGTCACATGTAAGTGCAAGTTAGACCATTCCCCCCCCATAATGCAACACACTTTGAAAGGCGGTGACCAACAATGTCCAATGTTTCCTTTTCTCCTTGCTGATGTGCTGAGTCACCCAAGAGTACCATGCAGCAAAGAACAACTCAGAGAAACAACCTTTTATAGATCTTTACTTTATGTTTAAATCTGATCCTTCTGTTGTCTAGATTTAGTTTTGGTCGATGAAGCATGAAGTCTTTGATGATTTTAATGCAACATTTCATTCCTTTGCGTTTATATTTGTATTGCTGTGAAAACACCTCATTCCTAATCTCATACAGATGTTTTAGATCATAAAGATGTTGTAGAGAGACAAATGTTTCTATATGGAATAGGGAGCCGTTTGTGGATTCACTCAGTGTTGTGGATACCAGGCATACCAGTCAGACCTCAGCCCCCTGATCTCTCGGACCGTAACAGAAAATAAGTTGCAATTCAACTAGAAACTAAACCCATAACTGTCCCACATTATATAGCTGTTAAACTCAAAGAGGAGTTTTATTTAAGACTACCCTATTAAAACTTCAAACCTTTTGTCTTCCCCCAGGAGAATGTTTTAATATTCTCGATGCGGAACCACCATTGTGTGGTTTGTTCAAATGTACAAAATAAAGAGCCCACATCAGAAAGAACTGGAAGATGCAGTAAAGCGTTTTCATGTGCTGAAAAAAAGGGAAAACAAATTTTTTGGGGAAAGTAAGGTATTTATAGAGTAGTGTGAGAGACTTTGAGATGACAGAGCAGTTAATGAACTGAACTGGAGTTGGGTTTTTGATTCATATGCGGTGTGGTGTGTGTTTGTGTGTATGTGTGTGGTGAGTGTGTGGGACTGGTCCCTCCATGTGTCCTTGCATTCCTACCCAACCCAACATCCCACCGCTCTACACGGAATAGAACAGAGCTCAGGCAAGGCACAGCTGCACAGGGATATAGCAAGACACCTCAAGATAATGTGCACAACTCCACTCACTGACATTTGAGGGACGGCAGGTATTTTGCCAGTAACCGAAAGGGCGCTGGTTTGAATCCCAGAGCTGGCAAGGTGGAAAAATCTGCCGTTCTGCCCTTGAGCAAGGCAGTTAAAACCCAACAACAACTGCACCCCGGATGACGTGGGTGTTGATTAAAGCAGTCCCCCACAACTCTCTGATTCAGAGTGGTTGGGTTGAATGCATTCAGTGGTGCAACTGACTAGGTACCTCCTTTCCCATTACACACACAGACACATGCATGCACACACACACACACACATACATACATACAGTACCAGTCAAAGGTTTGGACACACCTACTCATTCAAGGGTCTTTCTTTATTTTTACTATTTTCTACATTGTAGAAGACATCAAAACTATGAAATAGTAACCAAAAAAGTGTTAAACAAATGAAAATAAATTTTTGATTATTCAAAGAAGCCCCCCTTTGGCTTGATGACAGCTTTGCACACTCTTGGCATTCTCTCAACCAGATTCACCTGGAATGCTTTTCCAACAGTCTTGAAGGAGTTCCCACATATGCTGAGCACTTGTTGGCTACTTTTCCTTCACTCTGCGGTCCAACTCCTCCCAAACCATCTCAATTGGGTTGAGGTCGGGTGATTGTGGTGGCCAGGTCATCTGATGCAGCACTCCATCACTCTCCTTGGTCAAATTGCCCTTACACAGCCTGGACGTGTGTTTGGGGTCATTGTCCTGTTGAAAAACAAATGATAGTCCCACTAAGCGCAAACCAGATGGGATGGCGTATCGCTACAGAATGTTGTGGTAGCCATGCTGGTTAAGTGTGCCTTGAATTCTAAATAAATCACAGACGGTGTCACCAGCAAAGCACCCCCACAACATCACACCTCCTCCTCCATGCTTCATGGTGGAGCACACATGCAGAGATCATCTGTTCACCAACTCAGCGTCTCACAAAGACACGGCGGTTGGAAACAAAAATCTCAAATTTGGACTCATCAGACCAAAGGAAAGATGTCCACCTGTCTAATGTCCATTGCTCGTGTTTCTTGGCCCAAGCAAGTCTCTTCTTATTATTGGTGTCCTTTAGTAGTGGTTTCTTTGCAGCAATTCGACCATGAAGGCCTGATTCACGCAGTCTCCTCTGAACAGTTGATGTTGAGATGTGTCTGTTACTTGAACTCTGTGAAGCATTTATTTGGGCTGCAATCTGAGGTGCAGCAAACTCTAAAGAATTTATCCTCTGCAGCAGAGATGACTCTGGGACTTCCATTTTTTTTACGTTCAAACGGCTCTCTTGTGTAGTTGTGACATGCAACATATGCCTAGTTTCCTGAATCGGATCACAAATCGGATCACATATTTTGATTTGTTTAACACTTTTTTAGTTACTACATGATTCCATATGTGTTATTTCAAAGTTTTGATAACATTTTACACATTTTGTTACGTTACAGCCTTCTTCTAAAATTTATTTTTTTAAATATTCAGCAATCTACACACAATACCCCATAATGACGAAGCGAAAACAGGTTTAGACATTTTTGCAAATTTATTACAAATAAAAACAGAAAAACCTTATTTACATAAGTATTCAGACCCTTTGCTATGAGACTCGAAATTGAGCTCAGGTGCATCCTGTTTTCATTGATCATCCTTGAGATGTTTCTACATCTTGACTAGAGTCCACCTGTGGTACATTCAATCGATTGGACATGATTTAGAAAAGCACACACCTGTCTATATAACATCCAACAGTTGACAGTGCATGTCAGAGCAAAAATCAAGCCATGAGGTCAAAGGAATTGTCCATAGAGCCCCGAGACAGGATTATGTCGAGGCACAGATCTGGAGAAGGGTACCAAAAAATATCTGCAGCATTGAAGTTCCCCAAGAACACAGTGGCCTCCATCATTCTTTAATGGAAGAATTTTAGAACCACCAAGACTCTTCCTAGAACTGGCCGCCCGGCCAAACTGAGCAATCGGGGGAGAAGGGCCATGGACAGGGAGGTGACTAAGAACCCCATGGTCAATCTGACAGAGCTTTAGAGTTCCTCTGTGGAGATGGGAGAACCTTCCAGAAAGACAACCATCTCTGCAGCACTCCACCAATCAGGCCTTTAGGGTACAGTGGCCAGACTGAAGCCACCCTTCAGTAAAAGGCACATGACGGCCCGCTTGGAGTTTGCCAAATGGCACCTGAAGACTCTCAGACCATGAGAAACAAGATTCTCTGGTCTGATGAAACCAAGATTGAACTCTTTGGCCTGAATGTTAAGCGCCACATCTGGAGGAAACCTGGCACCATCCCTACGGTGAAGCATGGTGGTGGCAGCATCATGCTGTGGAGGTGTTTTTTTCGGCGGCAGGGACTGGGAGACTAGTCAGGATCGAGAAAAAGATGAATGGAGCAAAGTACAAAGAGATCCTTGATGACAACCTGCTCCAGAGCGCTCAGAACCTCAGACTGGAGAGAAGGTTCAAACTTCAACAGGAGTGGCTTCGGTACTAGTCTCTGAATGTCCTTGAGTGGCCCTGCCAGAGCCCGGACTTGAACCCGATCGAACATCTCAGGACAGACCTGAATAAAGCTGTGCAGCAATGCTCCCCATCCAACCTAACAGAGCTTGAGAGGATCTGCAGAGAAGAATGGGAGAAATTCCCCAACTACATGTGTGCCAAGCTTGAAGTGTCATACCCAAGAAGAGTCAAGGCTGTAATTACTGCCAAAGGTGTTTCAATAAAGTACTGCGTAAAGGGTCTGAATGCTTATGTAAATGTGATATTTCTGTTTATATTTTAAATAAAGTGGCAAACATTTCTAAAAACCTGTTTTTGCTTCGTCATTATCGGATATTGTGTGTAGATTTAGAATACAGCTGTAACCTAACAAAATGTGGAAAGACTCAAGGGGTCTGAATACTTTCCGACTGCACTGTACACACAAGTACATGCATTCACACAAGTACACACACACAGACACAAACACATCCATATAGGCTAATCTCGCACACCATATCTCTCTCCAAATGTAGAAGTTTAGGGGAAATGGTGGGACAGGACAGGTGAGGTTATCTAGATGACTTTGGATAATTGTTGTTTGTGTACGTTGCCATAAGATCAGGTGTTACACTGTACCATCCTAATGTGAAGTCCCTGTCGAAGACTTGGTAAACCAAAGATGAAAAAAGGTTTCGGTTTAAAATCAAACTGGAAGTTTAAGCCAAAACTCTACACTATCTATCTATTTGCCGATCTTCCCCTTGTCCTATTCTGTTCTCAGCCTCCCCTTGCTTCACAACACAGTGAGTGAAGTGAGTCAAAATGAGACTAAACAACAGTACAGGTACATCCGTTGTTAACCCTTTCTGTGGTTTGGACTGTAGCTGTGCATTTCCTTCATGAGACCCCGATCCCCTATCACTGATGTAGCTCGATAGATATAGTAGATTGGCGCTCTGCACTTTATAATCCTCTAGACCCCCTGCTCGCAGTCCTGTTGCATTGCCTGAAGAAGATCTGGTTGAAATGTGTTGCATGCTGTCGATGCCAACAGACCTGGCTCTTAGATGGTGACAGACAAGGGAGTCCACATGTTCAAGTCTCAACCGTATAACATTGAAATTATTTATGTCTCACCAGAGCAAACCAGAGGAGGGCTCTGGTTTGTTCAGACAATTATTAAGGCCTCTTCCTGTCAGGTCTGGTGTTATGGGCGGGCCTTAGGAGGCCTGGCCCACCCTACCGCACCTCCTTGCCTGTCCAAATTTATTTCACCTGCCTGTCCAAATGAAATATCAACAGTTCATTTGAGCGAGACACGCGCCTACAGAAAGACGCAGCAGCGCACCTCTGTCTCAGTCTGTGTAGACCATGTACAGTTGTAGTCGGAAGTTTACATACACTTATGTTGGAGTCATTAAAACACGTTTTTCAAGCACTCCACAAATTTCTTGTTAAAAAACTATACTTTTGGCAAGTCGGTTAGGACATCTATTTTGTGCATGACACAAGCAATTTTTCCAACAATTGTTTACAGACGGATTATTTTACTTATCATTCACTGTATCACAATTCCAGTGGGTCAGAAGTTTACATACACTAAGTTGACTGTGCCTTTAAACAACTTGGAAAATTCCCGAAAATGACGTCATGGCTTTAGAAGCTTCTAATAGGCTAATTGACATAATTTGAGTCAATTGGAGGTGTACCTGTGGATGTATTTCAATGCCTACCTTCAAACTCAGTGCCTCTTTGCTTGACACCATGGGGAAATCAAACTTATTGTGGGAAGCTTGTGGAAGGCTACCCGAAACGTTTGACCCAAGTTAAACAAGGCAATGCTACCAAATACTAATTGAGTGTATGTAAACTTCTGACCCACTGGGAATGTGATTAAAGAAATAAAAGCTGAAATAAGTCACTCTCTACTATTATTCTGACATTTCACATTCTTAAAATAAAATATAGATCCTAACTGACCCAAGACAGGGGATTTTTACTAGGATTAAATGTCAGGAATTGTGAAAAACTGAGTTTAAATGTATTTGGCTAAGGTGTTTGTCAACTTCCGACTTCAACCGTATCTGATGCTGTCTGGACCAGAAGAGTATGGTATGTCATACTTTTTCTGTCCAGACAGCATCAGATACATTAACTTCATATAGAAGGGGGCTGTTTCGCTCGCTCAGATGCTTTCTCTGGTGACAAACACTACATGACCCAAAGTATGTGGACACCTGCTCGTGGAACATCTCATTCCAAAATCATGGGTATTAATATGGAGATATAACAGTCTCCATTGTTCTGGGAAGGCTTTCCACTAGATGTTGGAACATTGCTGCGGAGACTTGCTTCCATTCAGCCACAAGAGCATCAGTGAGGTCGGGTGCTGATGTTGGCCGATTAGGCCTGGCTCGCAGTCGGCGTTCCAATTAATCCCAAAGGTGTTCGATGGGGTTGAGGTCAGGGCTCTGTGCAGGCCAGTCAAGTTTTTAACATCCATTGTGATTAAGTATTTTAAATATCTTTGTAGCAACACTCCCGGCTTCGATAATCGCCAAGCCTTGGTGTGAAAGAGCATAATGATCTGATGATTCCATATATCCAGTGGAAACGTCATTAAAAAAGAGCTCTCTGTCCTGACGGTTTGTCCTGAGCTCACTGGTGCGGGAAACTCTGAGGGCCCGGAACAGGCTAGTTGATGTAATGTTGCAAGTTCGCTAGCTACAGCGTCAGCTGACACAGTTGATGATTTGATACAATGTTGCACTTCACCATTAATAGCTCAAGTCAAGACAGACAGAGAGGAAGGCAGACAGGCGGAGTAGAGAGATGAATGTGAAATATTTTCGACTGTTTTTATTTGTCGACTTTAGACCTATTTACAGATTTTACTTATTTGACGATGAAGCTCTAGGCTTATTGCTGCATTGGCCTATAGGCTATCTCTGAGTTCTATGCACTCATTTCTTTAGCCGCCAATGGATCACAGTGTATCAATGTGTCCATATGGCTCTCGCCTTAGTTGAATTTTAACATTAAGATTTTTATGATAACCATGTGACAATGATTTTAAGGAACAAAAACGTAACTGGCACGCTGATTGGGAGAAATGGTTGGATAAATTGTAAACTTCCCCCAACTTGAAACTCACGAGCTGCCTAAGGTCTTTAATACCAAACCCATTTTAACAAGTTGTGAACGAGCAAGCGCGTGCACACATAGGAGGTCCCGTGAAAAAACCTGCCAGCCTATGGAAATCAAAGGCCTGTCCAACTCATTCTTTCTGGTGCCGGCTCTGCTTCCTGTACTGGGTTTAGTGAGTAACAGGGTATCATATTGTCGACTATGTGGGCATGAACTCATACATAGACACTCCTCTGCACAGGCTTAACCTATGGGCTTAAGATGACTGTCAGGAAAGATACAAGGTGCTCAATTCCTCCCTGCAGCTCCCTTCTTTCTATTTTTCTCTTTTTCTATGTGCATCTCTTCATCTCTGACACAGCAATCTGTGTGTGGATTACTTGATAGGGTGATGTCTTTTTAATTATTACATCATGCTCTCTGAGGACATCAAAAGAGAGAAGGAGTGACTGATCTGTGATGCTGCACTGTGTCTTTTGATGCAGTGGGTCTGGTCTCTAGCTGACTTGAGAGAGCTCAGGGAATTTCCCCCCGCTATCTTCTTTCGTTTCAATAGCCAACAGATGATCTGAGACGGGGCAGCGTGACACACTATCTCTTGATCTTGATCTCTCCTCTTCTCTCTCATATATATATATATATATATATATATATATATATATATATATATATATATATATATATATATATATATATATATATATATATATATATATATATCTGTCCCTCTATCTCATTATCTCTTTCTTCCACAAACACATTCACACCTACGCAGTTGCAGAGAGAAGCAACACACTCCACAAAGACATTACTGATCAACACCCACGTATTACTAATGGTAACTTATGCTCTCCACCCCATCATATATGGAACTGATATGATACATGTTGGCCATTCCAGTAGAAAAAAGAAAAGGAGAGCACTCTAGGAGCACAGATTTTTAGAACCAACGTTTCGACAGACAAGCTGTCTTTGTCAGGGTATAATGACAAACATATAATGTTCGAAACATTATATAGTTTGAAAGGACACAGGTGTGTGTAATCATGGCTGGCTGTGGCTTGACTTAATTGGTTTAGTGATATAAATAGAACATATAAAAAAAAAACATGAATGGATAACATTAGATCATAAATACAATTTGGCTACATAGGCCTGCAAACATGATTTACAATGGATAGCCAAAAACACAATAATCACAAGACTGGCTTCACATGAAACTCTACACTGAGACCGAAGGTGTCGAAACATTGGTTATAAAAGGATTGCATCTGAGCTCCCAGAGTGTGCAGCTCTTCTTATCTCTTTTCATATGTTCTTCTCTGCAAGCCAGCACCAGGCCTAAGCGGGTGTGCGTTTCATTCGCCTCCAGATTGGCCATCCCAGTAGCACAGTTTTATAGCATGAATGTTCACTCTTCTGCAGCAATACAACAGCGTGGCCTCCTGCACAGTACGCCAGGGCAAGTGTCTCTGCAAGTCTGATGGTAGTGTGCCTAAAATATACACACCTCCGGGTAGTGGGCCTAAAATGTACACACTTACGGTACAGTATCTGTGCTGTTAATAACCTGTAAGTTATTTATTTTACCGTCAATAGACAGACACTTGTTCTATACTTACTCTACTGTAAGAATGTTATAAAGCTGCAGCTAAATATAAGCCTTTATCGACATGAGTTTGATGCAGAGTAATTATTAAGGATTTATTCAACCACCAATCAATTGAACAATACAAATGGTTGCTCTGCATATTAGTTGAATATGTGGGGCCAGTACCGTAGTTGATGTCTAATCTATTACCAGTTTATAATTTAGAGCAAAATAGGCATCTTTGATATACTGAATGCTTTGCTATAATGTCCTGGTTTTCCGCTCTGCGATGTGGCCTCGCTCTCTCTGTGTGCTATCAGACCAGGCCTAACGAGGGCAGAGAGAGCGATGGACCTGCCTGCCTCCCTGACAGACTGACAGTGTTGATAGAAGCGCTGGAGTGGGAGGTGTTTGTTCTTAGATGTGGTGCCTCTGACTCATTGCAAGAATGTCAAATAGCTGCTTTGGTATTTGCTATAATTCAGACATTGCGTTGCGTTAGTGTTTTGGGCTAGTTGATCTCTAAAATGTCCTAATTAAATAATCTTTATCATCATCCTCATTGTGGAACTTCTGTCATCATAGGTAGGCTACTGTAACTATTTCCTGCATGTGTGTCTCTGTCTAAATATGTGGCTTGTGTAACATAGCATTTCACATTTTGGTTATTGTGAGAGAAATGGTATCTTGTCTATTAGGGAGTTTGTTTGTTTTTCAAAAAACATTATATATATTTTTTTTTTAAATAGTAATTAGCCGCATTTCATCTAATACATTCCCTGTATCAATTAGATGTTTTTTTAAAATTGAACTTGCACAAGAAAAGTAAATTCATGTAGATAACTTTTATGAGTTTTAGTTCTATACTGCGCGAGTGTGTGTTTTGCTCGCCCACCATTACAATTTCCTCTGTGTCTTGAGAAGTACTGCTGCCATTACTGTCAATGTGGCCTCCTCTCCTGTACCTTGCATGTGGTAACACAGCTGTAAAATTGTGATTTTTTTTTTCTTCTTCGATTTCTTCAGAGAGTTGAGAAACATACTGGTTTTCTGGATGTTATGTTGAACAACAGTTGGCCGTGTGAAAGCGCCTGTTTACGGCTGCCCCAATGGCATCTTTGCCATGTCTGATTGTTGCTAAGTAAAGGCATTCAGATATTTTGAATGTGTACATTTGACATTCTATCCAAATCGTTCCCCCCTTTAGTATCACCCCTTTAATTCATCTGAAATACGGTTCAAAATACTTAGCCATTTTACTAATTTAACTGTCCCCCACGAGGAAATCGGGGAGGTGACTGTGCATCTGTCTCTCTCCGAATGGACGTTAGTCACATGTGATATCTCAGACACCACTGGCCCGATTAGGACGGAACTTGGGTGAGGGATGCGTTTAGCCATAGAGATTCGGCCTTTCCAAAATGACACCGAATGGCCCAAGGCGGGAGCTATAGTAATTAACAAAAATGTGGTAGTCACATGCAACTCTCAATTGACCCGGGGGGGGGGGGGGGCGCTGCATAATTTGTGGGGTACGGCATGTTTACCGTTGCCATCAAATCAAATTTTATTTCTCACATGCGCCGAATACAACAGGTGTACCGAATACCTTTCAGTGAAACGCTTACTCACAAGCCCTTAACCAACAATGCAGTTTTAAGAAAAACAAGTGTGAAGTAAAAAATAAAAAAACAAATAACAAATAATTCAAGAGCAGCAGTAAAATAACAGTAGCGGGGCTATATACAGGGGTTACCGGTACAGAGTCAATGTGCGGGGGCACAGGTTAGTCGAGGTAATTGAGGTAATATGTACATGTAGGTAGCGGTAAAGGGACTATTGCATAGATAATAAACAGAGAGTAGCAGCAGCGTAAAAGAGGGGTTGTGTCCGTGTAGCCAAA